>NC_057801.1:544198169-544201335 GCF_018294505.1 Triticum aestivum
TGCTATTTTCCTGTCAGCAGCGCGTTTCTCTAACACGCGCTGCTGCTAAGTAGCAGCAGCGTGGTATTTTAGGGAGCGCTGCTGGTAAGATCTATGTATAGGCTTTTCCCTAGTAGTGGAGGGACGTCGAGCTGTTGCGGTGGACGACGTCGTCGGGGAAGAGGCTCCGGCTGGGCAGCGGTGAGGTGGAGGATGGAGGAGGGTGGAGTTTCGCGGCTGGAGCGGAGAGGTTATGGCAGCTTGGGATTTCGAATGGCAAAAAGGGGGCGATGGGAGGGGGTGAAGCATGACTTAGGGACGCGCTTGTCCAAAATGTAGGGTGTGTTACAAAAGTACCCCCCACCGATTTGAACTAGCGGCCCTTTCGGCTCAGGGTTAGAAGGGGGATTTCGCGTGTCGGGATTTGGCAGCTAGAGGGAGTTTTCGCGTGCGTTATAATTTCGGGATAGCAAGGCGCGGGTTGTGAAGGCGCCAATTTTGGGAGCATGATATCTGAATATTTGGGATATAACAAGACGCGGGTTGAATTTTAGGAACAAGCCTAACATGTAGTAATATTGTACTTGTACGTACCAAATCAATTCACACTTCCCTCAACCAAAAAGAAAATGAAAAAAATAAAACTATTCACACCACACAAAGAGAGAGTCTTGCCCCGTTTTACTATACAAATGCTATTCAAAGCTACTCCCTCCTTCCATCTATATAGGTCCTAATGCGTTTTTCGATGCTAACTTTGACCAAATATTAGAGCAATAATATATGACATGTAACTTACACAAAGCACACCGTTAAATTCGTCTATGAAAGGTTCTTTCAATGATATAATTTTCACATTGTGCATGTCATGTACTATTAATCTTGTCAATAGTCAAAGGTGGTCTTAAAAATCTCATTACGCCCTATATAGATGGAAGGAGGGAGTAGGAATCCATGTTATGTCCGATTAATTTTTTTTGCTTGCTGTATAATGCATGTAACCTACTCATACCAACATTTTTGTGCATTCCAAATGTCTATACTACCGCTGCAATTCGAACTAAATTTGAATTCGTTTCTCTATTTCAATAAGAATCTACAATCATGATTGTTGCCAACTTCAACCATCATTCGTGTATTACCTTAATAACACACCACATGATTACTATAGATATAGATATGAACTATGTGCTACATGAACTCAAATTCTATTTTTTGAATACACTTGGTGTTGATTCCAAATAATAGTACATTTGATGTACTAACTATATATTCATAATCTAAACCATGTTCCATACGTACACCGTGTTTATCACACAAAGTATAGTGCCCCGCCCCCTACATTATGACAAGTATTTAGACCTGAGTTGCAATAGCCACACATTAGCCCAAATTATGATCAATGCTCTACATTATGATATCTTCTTCAGGTATCCGTATCCACTTTTTTATCATGAATTATGATCTTTGTTCGTCTTTTACACCTTCACGATCCTCTTCTATTTGTAGCTAGCTAGCGCTAACTTTCTATCGTGCATGCACACGCCCGCCCCCTCTCACCCACCCTTAGTGTCCCCTCCATCACGCATGTTCATTATTTCACTTTAGGTCATCCACCCGTGGTGTGTGTAGGCCTTCGGCTCCTTCTTTCCGACACACACCGATCAATATACCTCTCTAGCCAAGTGTGCCTACAACAAACACATATATACTTCCCCTCTTCTCTTCTCACCGTCCATGCCCTCCTATGTCCAATACGATTCCACGCAGGTGCGCACTCCCGCCCCTCTTTTCATTGATCACATACTCGCACACTCCGCCCCCTCGACATGGTAGGCCTCTCACACCACCTCCTAGCCACACCCTCTCTCCCTGTCTGTCTCTCCGGACCTTATTTGCTTCTAACACATGCAGGCGTGTATATGAACTTATCTCCCTACATATAGCGAGGTCGACTATAATTCATTTTCACCAAGCACTCATACACTTACCTCGCTAGTTATGTCTCTCCCTTTCTCGGACACATGACGGTTGATCTTCCTATGTAGTTACGCATGCTTACCACAACCATATCTTCTCCCCTCATCATCCTTGAATATCTCCCGACCCGTCTCTTTCACGCATGTGCATAGACAGACAGACATCCCCCGCCCTCTCTTATTGATATTGCACTCATACCCTCCATTTGTCTAGCAGGCCTCTCCCACCATTTGTGAGACGCCACTCCACCACCAACCCTCCGACGCTCTACCTTTGTCTTTTTCCCAACCTTATTCCTCTACTACACATATCCATGGATGTCGATCAATCTCCCTCAATACATAGCTAGGTCTCTATCCTTCCCCACACATATACTAGTCAATCGGTCTCTGCCCCCTCCCCCCCACACACCGATAGTTGAACGTTGTAGGTAGGTATCCATGCCATGGAGAAAAAATGCACCTCTGCCCTCTCAAATTCCAGTAGGCCAGCCGCCCTATATCTTTGACGTGGGCAAACACAAATTTGCTGGCACTCTTTATAGATCCACAGCCACACACTTCATCCCTGTTTTCAATTCTATCGATATATCACGTCCATGACTCTGTTTCACACACATTGCATACGTTACATTTTTCTGTTTGAGATATCATCAACACATTGACTCTGTTTCGCACAAACCATCTCTCTCTCACCCACCCCCGTATGTAGCTGCACCTAAAGAAGAAGTGCACGCGGGATGCACGTACTCACGTCTCGTTCCCGGCCACACCGCGTGGGTACACGGTGGAGTTCTTTTTTGTACACTACTGGAATCAGCTACTTTGCCATCTGCCAGATCTTTGCCGTTCGCTAGCGGACGACAAAGAAGCTCGTTGCCATCAGTTACCGAAAAGAAGACGACAAAGAAACGGCAGACGACAAAGAAGGTCTTTGCCATATGCCATTTCTTTGTCGTCCGCTGGCTGACGGCAAAGAGGGAGGTGGCCCCCACCCCCCGCCCATTTAAAAAAAAGTTAACGCCCCACCTCTTTGCCGTCTGCTAGCAGACGACAAAGAGAGATAAGGGCTGACGGCAAAGAGTGGCGGACGGCAAAGAGCAGAGTAACTAACGGACGCCACCCCCCGCCCGTTACTCTCTCTTCTCTTCCTCTCTCCTCCCCGACGCCCCGCCCTAGCTAGATCCACCGCCGCCCCCACCCCGCTG
>NC_057801.1:544201757-544213605 GCF_018294505.1 Triticum aestivum
TCCAGTGAGGGACTACTTCTTTTTCTTCTTCTGTTTTTTCATTTTTTTGCTATTTAATTGTTAGTGCTAGATTGTGTTAGTGTTAGTGTTAGAAAAGAATTAGAAGAAGTAGAAGAAGTAGAAGTAGTAGAACAAGTAGAACAAGAAGAAAAGAAAAGAAGTAGAAAAAAGATGAAAAAAGACTAACAACGAAATTTTTACCGTCTGTGTTCTTTGTCGTCCGCTGATGATGGCAAAGGCCCCTTTGCTGTCAGCCACCAAAAGCAGACGGCAACGTAGCTCTTTACCAGACCTTTCTTTGCCGTCCACTTTTGCGGTCCGTGGTGGACGGCAAAGACCTTTGCCGTCCGCTATTCGTGCCTTTGCCGTCCGCCGTGGCAGATGGCAAAGTAGCGGTTGTTTACTCGACGGAGGGTCGGGTACCACGCCTAGAAGGAACAAAGTTCGACTTGACGCGTTAGCATTAAATAAAGTTATATATTCCTTAATGGCACGTATAGAATATAAAACGATTGCCGTGGGGAAAATGGAAAAATGGGTTTGTCCCTCGTCACACCATCTCACACAAGGTGGCCGTGGCCTCTCTCTCTCTCTCTCAGCTTTGGTCAGTGATCCGGCCGCATCCCCTTCGCCGGCGGAAAGGGAGGATGTGCGTCGTCTCTCCGTTCGATGGTGTTGAGGCAGCACGTCCCGATCTGTGGTACCCGCCGTTCTCTCTGACCAAGCTCCGACGCGGTAGGGCCTTCACCACTTGCTCACTGCTGCAGTATGGGCAGATCCCGGCCGCCGGCGCCCTCCTAGTAACATCCCGACGACCCTCAGGTACAGCTTCCTCTGGCCTTGCTCCACTACCCATCTTCCCATGTTGCTGCATGTGGATCTTCTTTAGTTGTTTCCTTAAATCGTATCTCGTCCGGCATACTTTCCATCTTGCAATCTCGTCCTCAAACCATTTTTGATAAACCACCATGTGCTATCTTTCCCTTATTACATGGAACATGCTTCTTTTTTGTTGGCGTATATGTCTTCAACTCGTGTTATTGGGCAGTAATTGTGTCCTTTCGACCCCCCTCCTTTTGCAAACAGGGTTATCCATTTTCACCTCATTGCTATTGCGACCTTTTGGTGAACTGCACAAATCACTTTTTTCTAAAGAGTGTTTTGTGCAGTTCCGCCAAAATGTCGCACGGGCAATGTTTTTACATTTCTGTGGGACTGCGGAAAGTGAGATTGGTTTTGTTATCCCCCTCATCCAACTCTATGCCTAATATTCTCCAACAAGAAGTTAGTCCTAAAGAGAGATCGTAGAGGTGATCGACTTCTATTTATGTGTGTTATGTTTCATCATCTAGTTCCACTATTATTGTAATCACACTGACTGGATATCTTTGCAAACAGGGATGGTCCGCTCGATTTTAGTGGAGATGCACAAAATGATCGTGTTGTGGTGTCCTTCATACACCTCTTTTTTGGCTACAGAGCTGGGTGAAACTAGCTGCCAAGCAATGAACACTGTGCCAAGGAAATGGAGCCATGCCTACGAACAACATCAATCAATTATAATTTTTTCTTTATTTGTACACCTTCTCACAACTTTGTCTTCAGTTGTGATGTGAATATTGGAGCTGATTTGCAATCCATTGAGATGCATTAGCCATGGTAGTTTCATTTGTATTTGATGGAATGTTGTAACGAGATAATCTCGAGGCAAGACAGATGAATCCTAAGTTGAAACCTTTTTTTTCCTGCGGGAACCAAAGTTGAAACCTTCATAGCATCATAGTACAATTTCATTAAAATTATGTGTACATATAAACAAATCCTGAAGGATTGATAGCAATGCCAGAAACAATTCAACTTTGTTTCGCCGACATGTTGGACATCCTTCATCCAGCTCCACCCGCCATGCAGCAATATTGAGTTCACAACACAACTTCAGGGAAAGATTCACCCCGGTCGTTGCACCGCAGTAGTAATGACTAGTGAGCAATCAAATCACAGAGCCCCACCTTCGCCACAGTAAGTTGCTCGGACGAAGCAACCATCATTTCTCTACTCCTTGAATCCGCTGGTACTCCCATATTCCCACAGTAATAAGTTGCTCGGGCAAATCAACCATCACTATATCTGGTCACGTGTGATGACCACAGGAGCTATCCATTCAGATTGCATGTTAAAGAAATAAAGGTCGATAACTAATGCGGCAAACTTTCAAATTTTTTTAATGCGGCACCTCGGGCCAACGCGGCCAGATCGCATTTTGCACGAGAAATTACACACCGTGTTTCGTTGACATGTGGTCCCGTTCCAAGATATCAGTGAGATGACGGCAAGTCCATTTCTACTAGTATTTCCGAATGAACGTGTAGGCCGGGGCGCCTCTTCATGTACCGTGGCAAACTGGCAACCGTCCACCGACTCTTCGCCTTTCCCTCTCGATTTCGAACTGCTGTCGCACGCTCTTCCTCTCTCTCCTCCATTTTCCTTCAGCCCTTCACCCTTCCTTCTGCCATTGTTCGATCGTCTTCTCCATGAAGGGAACAGGCCGAAAACGACCCCGTTATTCTTGCCCCGATCTGAAAGATGACATGGTGGAGGAACTCATTGATCAGTGCAACGTCATCACCTCGGCTAGCATAGCAGGTTGGTTCAAGACCATTCTTGACTCAACTAATAACATCATTACAAGGAACCCAAGGGTCAAGGAGCGGTTTGATCTCCCCTATCTTCTTCACCGTGACCCAGATGACTACTGGCACGGGGACGACAGAGGCCTCACCTTGTGCAAGTTGATGCCGCTTGATAATGATACGTATGGTGTCAATATTCCATCGCTTGAGGGCAAGGATTGGGCAGGCACAAATGGAGATTGGGTTGTTTATATTGGGTACAACTGCGTGTGGGAACTTGTGAATGTGTACACTCGTCACCGGGTTCCACTTCGAAAAACCTCAGCAGACTGCCCAGAGGTTGGGCACACAGGTATTCTACACACGTTCAAATACGATCATGGTGACTGTCTTCTACGGAAGATAGCAATTTGTCGAGTTCCCAACCGCTCTTGGAATTACAAGAACTATGAAGTTGCTGCTATCTTCAACAAGCTTGTTGCCGTCCTTTGTGGTTCGACTCGATGGATATTGCTCAAAAATAAGTTTCTATAAACGGATGTGTACTGTGATGCAATTCAATACGAGGGTCTTGTGTTTGCTTCCACCGCTCATGGCACTGTTTTTGCATGGGATCCTTGTAGTTTTGGTACGTTTGTCTTCCATAGTAACTATAATTGTTTCATCCACATGCACGCGGGTTAGCAAGTTTCCCTTTACTAATTAACCTTCTTCTTGTGTTTCCAAGGTCCTATGAACATTCCACCACCTATACTTGAAAATTTTTATAACCAAGGGGGAGATGACGATGGTGATGATCACGAGCATGAGGACGAGCAGAACGTATATACTTAGTGGCACCTGGCAACTAATACCGATGGATCACCTCTTCTTGTCTGTATACAGTGCACTGAGTTTGTTACTACTGAGGGAGCACGTGTTGTCTCCCATGGTCGCACTCTCCGGACCTATTCCAACACCCGTTGCATGGTATTCGGGATGGATACTAGTGTGCTAGCGCCAACACCTTCTCCCTGGTACAAAATTGATAGTCTTGGAGAAAACTCGCTCTTCCTTGGACAAAACTATCTGATGATGGTGAAAGGCGATCCAACTGCTGTTGACACAACGTTACTAGTACCATTTATGAGAAGCAACTGTGTCTATACCTCGGACATTTGGGTGGTTCCCTACCCTAGTACTGATATAGTAGGCCGCTTCAGCCTGGATGATCAGTCATGCGTTGGTTTCGAGATCGACAATAGATGGCCCATCCCAGAGAATCACTTGTGGTTCAAAGCAAGTGTTTCCAACTCCGAGGATTGGTTGAGTTGAAGTTCATTTCATTCCTTGTTATTTGTTGTGTGATGAAAACTTTAGTATTTATAATGTATCCTCGTTGTCGATGTGGGTTGATGACCTGTTGTATGTAATATAATGATATGCCTGTGATAAACTTACTAAATTTATAAATGGCTTTCGAGTCGCTTCTCTGAGTGAGTGGTGTGACGAGGCAAAATAATATTTTCTGAATACATAATTGTACGTGCATTGCAACATGTTATCGGATGAGGCCAATCAACAATAGTAGTACACTATCTGTACTAGCTACACAGGCTTCGCGCGTCGGGCTGGTGTTTTTACTGTAGCCATATGTTAATGTGTTCGCTGTACGTAACCAGCACCTCGAATCCTCGATACTGGTACTATATAAGTAGTAGGAGTAGTAGGGTGGCATGGGCCAGAACAAGCATTCACGTCCAAGAGTACAGCACACGCCACCACCACGACATCCATCTGACACCATATTTCTTGGAGTCTGTGCTAGAGCAATCTCTTCAACCTCATCGTTTCTCTAACTTCAGCCATCGCACGGTGGGCGAGGTGGGGGTTTGCCGATAGTCGGTTTCCTCAACTGCGGTCCCACTTGTAAGGCCAACTCCAACACACGACCCCAAACGGACCTCCGTTTTGCACGAACTCCAACGATAGTTTTGACTAGAAAAGCAAGACCAAAGAAAACAAGAACCACAAGAATACATTTTACTAGAAGATATCCAACTTCCATAACTACTCATGTAAGTTGGATTAGTGCCTTCTCGATGCATTCATTGTTGATCTGCGGAGGCTCGATCTTGCGTGCTTCTTTCTTCTCCGAGTGTAAAGAAGTAGATGTTGCTTCCTCGCATCTAGTCTCATGTCTAGCCTCTATTCTAGTAGGAGTATCAACAAGTGCACTAGTCTCATCTCTAGCCTCTATGCTAGCTAAAAGTGCTAGAACATCTACTAAATTGCGCTCTATCAATATATCAATGTACTCTTCTTCCCAATACCAAAACTTGCATCCCTTCTATACACAATAAAACTTTTAAGTTAGCACAACTAGTCTAATCCGAGAGCACAACCGAAGATTTGGTCGGGTTCTTCCTCCTTTTGCCGACACGTGGGACATCCAGCATCCAGGTCGTGTCATGGAAGAAAATAGAGTGGTAGTTGAAGCCATGTGATGTGCATCTTGGGTTAAACTATAAATAGAATCTTACTACTCTTGAGTAACTCCAAAAGCGGCCACCGAAGATCTTTATTGGATTTGTTTTTCATCACCGGCACATCGAGGTGAAAGATGTGCAGGTTCAGTGGGTCCTCTTGCATTTTCACTGACATGTGGGACCGCATGTGAGCAAACAGACGATGGGCTCCACGCATCCTCTGGCTGGCTGAGAAGAGAGATAGAGGAGGGCTGAGCACGGACTCCGGGAAATTTGTTCTACGTAACCAGCACCTCGATATTCGCATGTGGTTGTTTAAAGAATAAAAAAGGAGGTACCCCTACTTATGTTACTCCCACTATGCCTAGCCTAAGGTTAGTAGGTGACCTTGCGCTTGGCTCTTCGCCTCTTCCGGAAGTCGATGGTTCTACAGTAGTACATCTGGCAATCTGACACCAAATGAACTGTTGCACGTCCACCACTTGTAAGCAAAAGTTTCTCCTCGTGCTGCGAGCCACCGCGAACGCGTTGGTGAGGGAGAAGGCGTAATCAAGCTTCTCGTCGTTCTGCGAGTTGACGGGACACATCAAAGTTATTTAGTACGTACTCTCTCCAAAAAAGGGCTGACCATGTCATTGCTACCATCCCGTGCTCCGTCATTGAGTACGTGCACTATTCACGTGCCATCGAGGAGAAAAAAATATTGCATAGGTGCCATCGAAGTGCACGACTCACTTACGCACTGCTTATCTGATTATCTCCATTTTCTTGCATGACATGTGCACCTCGATGCTAGATGTCTCGTGTGTTGGGAAAATGATGAACAAAGCTCACGTAAAAGAAAAGAGTTGAAGAGCATAGATTTCTGACGACCGAGAAGGAGCAAGGAACCTCGCGGTGGAGCATCTACAAGGAACCTTGCGTGTTTTCCCCTGTTTTTTGCCGCCTGCCCACCTATAAACAAATAAAAGAACATGAACTTTTCGCTAACCACTAGAAACAGTACATCAGGATGCTAAGTTGAAGATGTTTTATACTCCCTCCGTTCCCAAATATAAGTCTTTTTAGAGATTTCAATAAGGGACTACATACGAAACAAAATGAGTGAATCTACACTCTAAAATATGTCTACATACATCTGTATGTTGTAGTCTATTTGAAATGGCTAGAAAGACTTATATTTAGGAACGGAGGGAGTGGTTTATATTGAATTATTGATAACCACGCAACAAGCCACGCATGTATAGGACGCATGCAGCCACGCATGTACACAAGCCAACGCACTAACTCCATCTGATCCAACTCATGCACATACGCACACAGCATGGAGCACACAACGCACGTACACAACACATGCATGCACACACGCTCGGCCGCAGAATGCACGTGAATAACACATGCATGCGCACACACTCAGCTGCATGGAGGCGTGCACCATCCAGGGCGACGTCCGGTTCATCGTGCTAGGGTGAAGCTCGCACGCAACGGCGCATATGCATCTCTTGCAGCACCTCTTTGCCGTCGTTGCTCAACTACTAGTCAGAGACGAAGACGACCGTAGCCTCAGCCTTAGAGCTAGCACCGATGGAAAAACACGCATGTTGCACGCACACGAGCACATATGGAGTGCCCACGACGTGGTGGTGGTGCGTCCCCAGTCGCCTCTACTCCTTCTGCGCACATTGTCTATCAAGGCGGCTGCATGCTAATGATGATGTGGGTGAGATCTTCTAGGACTCAGATGATGATGAGGAAAATATGAGACACAAGGTGATGTACACCATCAAGGTCCATGGTCAAGGGGGTGCTAGTAAGTGCTTAGATGTGCTTAGAGCAAGTACAATAGAGTTGAGTCAGCGGACTATAAGGAATAAACTAGTATATTTCTGCTTAGTTGGAGGAAAGAGAAGAGGAGAGAGAAGGTAAGCGGGCTCTTCATGAAGAGACAACTCTAGCACGTGCTCCCAGGCACTTTGTGAGAATGAAAGGTGGGCCACATAATAAAAAAGTAGTACACTCTTTTGATCTACTATTATACATGTTGACCATAAGATGGGTTGTAGATGACATGGCACTGGCTTATAGCCAGCAGCTGGCTATACTATTAACCATGCTCTTAGATGAGCTGCTAAGTGCATTAAATGGCTTAGTAACTCAAGTCTTCAATGCATAGGTGCTTAGTATATTGGTGCCACATCATATTTTATGCCTACATGGCAGGCTTAGCAGCTATACATGGTGGAGCACTGGGAGAGGCCAAGGCTGGTCATAGTGGGGAGTAACTTATACTGTAACATATTACTATGTTACTCTAAACATCTCTATAAACCGGAAAGGAGGGAGTAGTAACATGGACTAGTGTCATATGCAGTGTATGGGAGCACATGATATTTCCCCGTCCGGACCGATCCCAAGTTGGCTTCTCACCTTCTTGGCCCAACAAAAACCCCTCCCCCCTCCCGCGCACGCTTCCCGCCCGGCGCGAGCTGACCCCACTGCTCCACATTGATGGCAAGTCAGGGCGACGCGACCTCTCACTGCTTCTACCGTTGAAGCGGTGCACCGATCGAGGGCACCGCCCGCTGCATGCCTGGCATTTCAGACTACATAGTGGAGAGTAACTTTAGAGCAAGTACTACAATTAGATGACATAGAGCAAGTACTACATTTCAGACCTTAACTATTTTCAATATTCATGTCTACTTAGGCAGAACACATGGAGAAAACATATAACCAATCGGTGGTGTAATAAGCACAAGGATTTTCTCAGTTCTCATGACATTCATTTGAGGACAATAACGATGGGACGATATGCATCCAACCAGACAAACATAAGCTTTGTCACATTCTTCCTGTTGAATGCAAGGTTACTATTGTCCATGAGGCTTAATTTTTACAGCGAGAGATTTCTCACGGACGGACATGTTTAACAGCTAAAAAAGAAGTTTCAGGTGGACAAATGGGCTTCTAAACATGCTCGGCTTCTATTTACAACAAGTTGTAGTCATCCTGGAATAAATTTTTTTGCACATGATGTTGATTTTATGGATCACACCGATCCATTTGTTTGTGACTGCAAAAAAGAGTGGTTGGGTTAGATGTTACTGTCATGTTCAATGTGGGTTTGTCTAAAAATTTGATGAACAATTAATCCTTGGGCTTTTTTACCATTTGTATGCTTGAGTTGCATGTTGTTGCCCTCGTACTCCCCTCCACCTGCCACTACACTGCTGCATCTTCCACAACTGCTATTCGTTCCTGTCTGAGGCCTCACCGTCATTCTCCGCCTTGGTTCGCTCGCTGTGCCCGCCGCCATCTGGCATTGTCAACATGGTCAAAAACCAAGAGGAATCAGGAGATGACTGTACATGGAGAGGCTGACAGTAGGGACCCACCAGGGTCATTGCATTTCGCAAGCAGGTGCCTCGTTATTACAAGCCAAAAAAATACTTCCTCCTAATTGTTTGACAACTAGGTCCCACGCCATTGTCAATGTAGTCAATAAACGAGAAAATTACACAACAAGAGGATAACACCAGGGACCCAGCAGCTCGCCCAGTTGTTTTTTTAGTTTCAGAGACGGAGCTCAACTGCGTGCTGTGCGGGGGCTGTGGCCCGTCTAGCCCACGCTTACGCTTTTATTAAGCACATGACGAGCCCAATTGATATATTTTTTCTTTCTGAAATTGGCTAGCCCAGTTCTTTTTTGTGGAGAATACCAAAACCGAGGCCTACTTGCTTTTCTTAGCCCTGCTGGGCTGCAAATCTTTCAAGACAAGGAGGGATGTAAGTTGTAAGAAATGGGCTTCCCCAGAAAATGGGCTATAAGTTGTAAGAAATGGGCAGAAAATTTTTTAAACCAAAGCCAACAGGCAATTGCATTCAAATATCAGTTTTCCAGGATTTCTCTACTTTCTACTCTTATAAAAACCAAAGCCAACTGGCAATTACATTAAAATATCATATTTTCTCCCACAAGATAAACTACTCATACAAATGCATCTTCATGTTCCGTGCAACGAACAGGCATCTTGCTAGTTAAGATTCTAAATTTCATTCATTTTTTTGCGGAAAATTGTTTTTTGAATTTTATTTTGATATAATTTTTTGAAAAATATTTTTAACATGACTTGAAATTTCATGATTAAAAGAGTTCAGACCCCACCAAAATATGCAAAATTTCCTTGAATTTTTTAGCAGTGCCCAGAATATATGGTCTGTAATGCTAATAGAAAGAATATGGGCTTCAAATATCCTTAAGAATTACCAAATGGGCTGTAAATTATTGAAAATAATGGCTAATGGGCTGTATGCTGTTTTCCACAGATTTGGAGGCTGACTTCTGGGCCTACTAGGTTAACAATGACGCTGTCCTAAATTTTTTTTTGACGCATACGCAAGGCTTTGTCAACTTAGCCAACACACAATAGTGACTGTTGGATGTCCATCCAATGGCCGCCGTGCTTCTTCAATCTCTGATCTTCCTGCTCTAACCGCCCAAACCAGTGCCGGCGGGACTGCCTACTCCCTCCTCCCGTGGCTGGCTGCGCTGCCGCCAGGCCATCCCTCTAACCACCCGCACATCCTGTTATTTTCCGGCGACGTCAGCCTCACCCCGCAGCCGACCAGTCAGCGCTCGTACTCCCCTCAGCGTGGGCATCCGCTGTGCTGGCTTCGCCGGCTCCGAGTGGTTATCTTCCTGGGCCTCTCCCTCGTCCACCGCATTTGTGCTCTCGGCACGGCGAGGTTAACATGGTCAACAAACAACAACCATCGGAAGAGGCTGACAGTAGGGGCACACATAGGCAAATGCCTCCTTATTACGCGCAAAATAATGATTCCTCCACCCGATAGATGGGACCCACCGGAAGGGCCTCTATATTTCGCGAAAAAATGTTCCCCCCGCTGTCAGCTCAGACCCACCGGAAATGCCTCCTTATTACGCACAAAAAAAAGAATACTCCCCCTGCAAGCTGGGACTCACCTTGGTGGGAGGCTGACTTGTGGGCCTACTAAGTTGACGGGGACGGAGGGCTTTGTCAACTTAGTCAATATGAAAGATTCTAGCTCCAGTGACCGTACGATGTCCATCCAACGACCATAGTGCTTCTTCAACCTCTAGTCTTCGTGATCCAGCCGCCCAAAGCAGCGCCGGTCATGCCGCATGCTCCTGCCTCCCGTGGCCGGTTGTGATGCCTCGGAGGCCTCACCGCCCCTACTACTCCCACCGCTGGCCAGACCATCCTTCTACTCACCCACACCCCCTGTTATTCTGCGGCGA
This sequence comes from Triticum aestivum, assembly GCF_018294505.1. Classification (NCBI taxonomy): domain Eukaryota; kingdom Viridiplantae; phylum Streptophyta; class Magnoliopsida; order Poales; family Poaceae; genus Triticum; species Triticum aestivum. The sequence continues at coordinate 544,212,137 of NC_057801.1, forward strand.
CGACAACTCACATTGCAGCCGAACCAGTGAAACCTCATACTCCTCTTCGCCTGGGCATCCACTGCTGAGTCTTCCCCGGCTCCGCTTCGTCCCCTTCCTAGGCCTCGCCGTTGTCCACCGCCGTGGTGCTGTCGGCACGGCGTGGTCAATGTGGTCAATGACCGACTTCCATCGAAACAGTACTGTACGTGGAGAGGCTGATAGCTGGGTCCACGGCAGCCGCAAGGCAGTGCCTCCTTATTACGCTCAAAATAATTATTCCTCCACCTGATAGCGGGGACCCACCGGACGGGCCACCGTATTTCGCAAAAAAAAATGATTCGCCCCTGACTACTGGGACCCCCCAGCAACATCTTCGCACGCAAGGAAGTGCGTCTGGAGAAAAAAATGATTTGCCCCCCTGACTGCTGGGACCCACCATCTACATCTTCGCACGCAAGGAAGTGCCTGACAGTCCGGACCCAACTGGTCAAAGCGTACGTAGCGTTGTCATTCTGGTCGCGAATGTGTACGTACATACTGGTGGATGTAGAGGCGTGCACGTGTCGTAGTAGAGGCGCGCACGTGTCGTAGTAGAGGCGCACACGTGTTGTAGTAGAGGCGCGCACGTAGCATGTACACGTACGTACATCAACCAGTGTGCAAGAAAGAAAATACGGCCACGTATGTGTACATACGGGCGAGGTCTCGAACGCCTACTCGCGCATACGTACGACCAGGGCTCGTGTACATGGCTGGGTTGGAACGGAGAAACACCATTGTCGTCATGTTCATGGGGAGCCAACCGGCTGGGTCGGAGCGGAATGCGTCGTCGTGTTCATCGGGAGGGCTTCGACAGAATAGGCGATGGAAACGAGGCCTAGCGGACCGCAGAACAGAGGAAACGGCCTTGTGTTCAACCGGCCACGTTCAAAACAGGATCCTGTTCATCGGGAGGGGTCTGGCGTACCGCAAAACGAAGTAAACAGACCTCCTACGGTTGAAACAGGGGTCCTGTTGATCGGGAGGGGTGTGGCGTACCGCAAAACGGATGAAACAGACTTGTGTTCGAGCGCTATGGTCGAAACAGGGGTCCTGTTCATCAGGAGGGGTGTGGCGTACCGCAAAATGGGACTCCATGGGATACTTTTCATCTCCATCGTCGACCTCCTCCAGCCTCCACGGGCTACTGTTCATCCACCATCGACGTCCTCCAGCCTCCACGGGCTCCTGTTCATCTAGCGTCCACCGTGCACTACTCCACCGGCTACTGTTCAACCACCCCTCCACGGGCTCTTGTTCAACCACCCCTCGACAGGCTACTGTTCATCCACCCCTCCACCGTCTACTGTTCATCTAGCCCTCCACGGGGTCGTCCTGTTCATCCAGCCCTCCACGGCGTCCTGTTCATCTAGCCCCAACCGACTCGATCGATCGGGGTCTTGTTCATATAAAGGCAATGCCACGGGGTCCTGTTCATTCACCCCCAC
>NC_057801.1:544213997-544256269 GCF_018294505.1 Triticum aestivum
GCTTCAGTTAGCAGCAGTAGCGAAGGAATCACTCGCTCGGGTTCAGTTAGCAGTCATCGATCGATCGCTCGGGTTCAGTAATGCGTAGCCTGCAGTGCAATAGCTCGGGTTCAGTTAGAGCCCAACAGCTTGCTCGGGTTCAGTTAGAGCCAACGCCTCGCACACATGCTCGTACGTGTACGAGAGAAACGCGCATCACTCAGCCCCTGACCGTCCACCGTAACCGGGAACTCCCCGAAATTTTCCTCGCCCTCGCTTCTACCACGGTTTTTTCCGTCATGGATGGCCCAAAGAATGTCATGCAACTGCATCTTTGGCCCGCCCAGGACGAAAAGCCCATTTTTTGTCATGATTTTTTGTCATAGAAGTAGGAGCCTACCACATCTATGATGATACCGGGTTTTATCACAATTATCATCATAGAAGTGTCATAAGCATGACAGAAAAAAAATTCGTTCGGCCCAAAATGTCACGGATGTGTCTTTTTTTTAATGAGGCCCAGGCGGCGAGCGGGATGGCCCAGGGGAACCGGGGCGTGTGCTGCGTGACGGTAGCAGGGCGCGGACCCGAGGTACCGGAGCGTGGCTGCGGGCGGAGCGCGACAAGAAGGAGGCGGAGCCAGGCCACAGCGGGGCGTGCAGGGGTGCGCGAGGGGAGAACAGTGGCGAGCGTTGATCAGCGCGGTGAGCGTGGCCTGCAGGCGCGGTGAGCGGGTGTCACGGGAGCAGAGAGGGGGAAGGAGAGGAGGACGAGCCTCACATGCGCTCCAGGGAAGTAGGGCGGTGAGGCGCGACCTAGCCGAGTCGGGGAGGACGCTAGGCGGTCAGGTGAGTGGCGAGGTGGCGCCGGCATGGTCCGAGCGTGACGGATGCGGGCGCCGATAGAGAAGAGGGAGAGGAGTGGGGAATAGGGGGAGGAGTGGGGTAAGTGCGGTTAGGGTTCGGGGGCATGGGGGTTAAGGGGAGTTAGGGGGGCCGTTGGGCTAGCCGGCTGGGCCATGGTCCAGTTGAGCCAGAGGGGGGTTTCTTCTTCTTTTTGTTTGTTTTCCTTTTTACCTTTTCCTATTTCTCTTTTTTTATTTTTTTGTTTTACTTTTATAAAATATAGAGTTAGAACCTAAATTACTATCAATAATTAGGCCACTGCCATATTTAGCTTGGACCCAAAATAAATTAGTTTAGTATTTTTTATAATTTAAGAAGCAATAAATATATTATTTAAGCCACTATTTTAATTACTTTAGGGCATTTAAATACTTTGCCAAAATGTTGGTTCACCACCAATATTAACAAATGATATTTTCCACATGATGAACATTTTATTTTTTACATTTGAAAACTCTTATAGTTTGACTTGATTTTAAATTTGAATTTAACGTGGTTTGAATCAACGCGAGTTTATCAACAGTAATCATGGTGACGTGGCATCATTAGTAGAGGGTTACTGTAGCTTAATTATCTGGGCGTCACAATTCTCCTCCACTACAAGAAATATCATCCCGAGATTTAGGAGGGGGAGTAAGAGGGAAGGGATTTGGTTACGAAATTCTAACGGGTCTTCTCGGTCTTGGTTGCCCTTCTCGAAGAGGTCGACCCACTACGTTCATGTCTTCTCTTTTTTAGGTCGTCATGATGAAGTCGTCATCCTTTCTTTAGAAACTACATCGTACTTACGAATGGGGTATAAGGGGAAAGCTATAAGGACAGATGTCTGAAAGGATCGACATTCAGTAGTTATCTCAAGGAAGGAGATTTTAGAAGCACAAGGAAGCATATCGAGAGTGCTATAAGGAGGTTTAACAAGTTTCAATCATGTAGGCATCTAGCTGATGCCTAAAACAGGTGATGAAGTGGTTCAGAGCAATGAAGAATAATGTTGCCTTTGATACCGGAATGAAACATGGTGAGGAAGTCTCGTGAATTACATATTAAGCCATGTGCAAAGAATATTTCAGAATCAAGGTTGTACAGGAGAGTCAGGTTTTGGTCCTATGGAACTGTGGGTTACAGGCCCACCATTTGGGTTAAAAGTAGAAAAGGCATTGACATCTTGCAGTGTCATGATAGCAAGGCATGTCGTAAGATAGCATGTCAGTTATGTTGGTAACAACCTTGGTACCAAGGGCGAGGGACGAAGAGAACCATTTTCCTGCTTGCAAAGCGAGGCAAACCAATAGGCAAAGTTCTCGTCCATCGGTGGTTACCGGAATGTCACCATCAATAGTAACAGGGTTATATTGACCAAGTCATACATCGAGGAGTTCACATAAGTAGGGAAATACTACTACTTATATCATATAGATCACAACAAAGGTTAAACAAAACAATGGAAAGGAAAATGTGTTTAAACACAAGTATTCGGAGTACATATTTCCCAAGGAAAAGCAGAGCATGATCACCACGCATTTGTCGAGTAGTCTCATGAATATGTAATCGACTAGCGACGACATCAAGCAAAAGGAATGGTGAAGCGAAAGGTTGTCGGAACCACAGATAAGATTGCAAGCTTAGAATCAGAGTTGCTTTTCAAGACCAACAATAAGATGTTGAAATCTCGATGTAGCTTAGCGTACTGTTGGGATAGTATTCCAGGGATGAAGGACATAGGTAGCACGGTCAAGCTTTATTAGGACAACGCCGATCTAGTCAATTGGCTGGGAATGACACGATCGAGTAAAAACTCGTAAGTAAAGATGTTTACGAAGAGTTGTTGAATCATTGAGCGGTCTCGACTAACTTATCGGTGTCCTCGGGTGACTATCAACTCAGAACCTAGGAGGGGGGGATTGAAATCGGCGAGTAAAATACTTGATGAAGACTCATAGGTAGCATCACAGTTGTTTGATATTCTCAAGATACCAAACGGTAATACTCGAAGGAAGATAAAAATAGAGGTTGCGGAGATGTATTGACCTGCAGAAGACAAGTGCTTTAACTTGTCTGAGAAATGGAATCATGGAGAAAATTATGGTCGGAACCACGATTGCTTAGGTTCAAATCACAGTTACCAGATGACATTATATCAAGGAAATAGTTATTATTACAAGAATATTCCATGATAGGATCTGCATTGTGTCTATCGGCATGAACACAAAGTTCAAGGTCGACTCCCACTTCTTCAATGCATAACCTTTCATTCACTTCTCTCTTTCGATGAAACTATAGTTTTGATATTTTATTCTGGGCAAAACACCAGAAGAGTAAGACTCGTGAAAACTCTCTGGTTCAAACAGATTAGCAAAGGCATAGATTCAACCCATAGGGGCATCTTAGGAACCTATTCCACAAAGTTCAGGAGTATATAACTCAAGATAGTAAGTAGAGCATGGTTGAGAAAGAAGAGGATTTACCAAAGGCATTATGTACCAGGGAAAGAACTCACAAGGCGATTGAATATGAAGGACACTGGCGGATAATAATCCAACATTAGATTTGGCAATCCACAACGGAGCTGATGTAGTATCGTTACTCAATTAGAGGAGGAAAGAATGCAAGGGCATTGGATTATAGAAACATATGAATAGTTCGACGCTTAAATTAAAAGGAATTATGATTTCCAAAAACAAAGGATTAGAAGCAGACGCTCTGATAAAGGATGGATAAGTTGAATAGACCTAGGGCACAATCGATGGCAATTTGATTGGCCGAGAACTAGCTCATGTTCGGGAAGATGTCTGAGCTGGAAAGATAATTTATAAGGATCAACTAATGATTTCAACTATTCACAAACATAGCGAATCGAAAGACTCAAGATGATAATGACAAAGAATGTCAATGAATACCGCTAGGCATGTGTAATTAACCAAAATGTAGGTAGGAAAGGCCTTCTAGATCAATAGGTGACAGAGGTTCTCGGAAGCTCATATGTATTACAAAGTATCTTATGAAACATATGAATAACTGGGGATGAATTGATACTCGATAGGAGAAAGTAATTATCCGTAGGGGTATTCATGTGGCAAAAAACTGCAAGGTAGTAGGCGTAAGGTATTCTCAGAACAACAAGGACAATTTTAGGGTATCTTGTAATAACAAGATCAACAGGGAATGATTGTACGAATGGAAAGTGTAGGTAGTTATCCATAGGGACATATCGGTGGTAGAGAATTGCAAAAGCAAAGGGCACAAGGGTCTCAGGAAAACATTGCGTATTTTCAGAATCTTTTGGTGCACCAAGCGAGGGGCTCTACGGAAGAAAGTAGTTACGAGAACCAAGAGTTAGAGTTAGTAAAATCATTTATCCCGAATAGAAGAGATATTAGAGTCCCAGAGTAAAATACGAGGAATAAAAGATCCTAATATCACCCAATGGCAATGTGGGCCCGTAAGCCACGCAACCATATTAGTAAAAGTTTTCCAAAGACTAGACTCAACTTTGTCCAAGGAGTTGGAAAGGGGGTTCCTACAGGATGTCGGCTCTGATACCAACTTGTGACGCCCCCGATTCAATCATACACTAATCATACACGCATATGTGTACAATCAAGATCGCGGACTCATGGGAAGATATCACAACACAACTCTAGACACAAATTAAAATAATACAAGCTTTATATGACAAGCCAGGGGCCTTGAGGGCTCGAATACATAGATCGATACACAAGAGAGTCAGTGCAAGCAACAATATCTGATTATAGACATAAGTTAAGCAAGGATGCCTTAAGAAGGCAAGCACAAAAGCAACAATGATCGAAGAGACAAGGCCTCCTACTTGGGACCTCCTAACTACTCCTCGTCATCGGCGGTTTCCACATAGTAGTAGGCAACCTCGGGGTAGTAGTAGTCGACGGGGTGGCATCTGGCTCCTGGGATCCACCAAGCTGTCCAAGAGGCCTAAGAATAAGGAACATGAGGATGTGGCCAAGTTGTCCAAGGTCACAGGAGATGCGAATCAACCCAGGATAGTTTAATGATGTGTCTGCCTCATAGTTACAGTCACAATAGCAGACTGTTACTTTCCTCTTGTTTGGATACTACTTGCTATATTTATGCTGGGGTGTTTAAGTTTAGAACTTATAAGATGATGGATTATGGCCCTCGGAGGCACCTTTTGTATGCCGCATTTTGCTCCTTATGTATGACTCCTGGATTTGGTATCTGTATGGGGTTGATGATACTTGTCTGATTTATATTGAGAGAGTTATCTTACTACCCATCTTGATGTTGTTGGAGTGGTTAGTTCTGGAGGTTTATTGCTAGATGTTAGCTCTCAATTTGAACATGAGAAATGTATACCATGATCTTTCAAATAATTCACAGCTTGGGCCTTATACCAAGGGATGGTACTTGGTAAGACTAATAACACAACATTGGGTCTTCAATGAATAACAACGGGTCTTGGAACATACTGAACTGGAATGTAAGAGGTTTAAATTCCTCAGTCAAGTGGTTGGCTACTAGGCAAAAAGTGGAAGAAAGTGCTATTGGGATTGTGTGCATTCAGGAAACAAAGAGAGAAAACTTTGACCTGGCATATATTCATAATTTTTGTCCCTGGAGATTTAATAAATTTGAATATCTACCATCCAGCCTCTGGAGGAATTCTAACTGCTTGGAATGGAACTTTGTTTACAGGAGAAATGATTTTCTAAAACAAATTCTCTTTATCTTTGCAGTTCACTTGCAACACCTCTTCCAAAACTTGGATTCACACCAACATTTATGGGCCTTGCAACCATGAGGACAAGATAGAATTTATAGATTGGTTTAGCAATATACAAATGCCTAATGATGTGGACCGGATTATCATGGGGGACTTTATTTTTATCAGATCACCTGAAGACAGAAATAGACCTGGAGGAGATGTTAATGAAATGCTGTTTTTTAATGATTCTATAAGTAACCTTTGGGCTGATTGAAATTCCTCTAAAGGGTAGGCAATTTAGCTGGAGCAACATGCAGGACAATCCTCTTCTAGAAAAGCTAGACTGGTTCTTTACTTTTGCATCTTGGATGACAAGTTTCCCACACTCCACTACTCTTCCTTTAGCAAAACCAATTTCTGACCATCTTCCATGTGTGATGAAAGTTGCCACAAATATTCCAAAATCCAAGGTGTTCAGATTTGAAAATTACTGGTTGAAACACAACTCATAATTCAAACAGGTTGTCCATGCAGCTTGGAACACTCCTGTAGGTTATTCTGATCCTACAAAAAAGATCAATGCCAAGTTCAAGAACTTGAGAAGAGCTCTCAAATTGTGGGCTAAAAGTTTGTCTTGTATTGAAAAGTAGATTGAGGAGTTAAATGCGTGCATCTTCCTTTGGGATTTGATTGAGGAATACATGGATCTAGCTATGTTTGAAGGCAACTGTAGAACCTTGCTAAAGGAGTTTCTGCTGACAGTACTCAACAATCAGAATATATATTGGAAACAAAGAGGAAAAATTAAAGGAGTTGAATTTGGGGATGAGAACACTAAATTCTTCAATACAAAGGCATCCATTAATCACATGCACAATAAAATTGCCATGCTTCTAAATGAAGATCAAGTGGAAGTTATAGATCATGAAGGAAAAGCTGCAATCCTATGGGAGGCTTTTAAAAACACAATTGGGACAATCCAATGGGCATACAATGCACTTTGATTTGAATGATATGTATGAACACACAATGGAACCTCAAGTGTTCCCAGACCTGGAAAAACCATTTACACAGGAGGAAATTGATGATGTGGTAAAAAAATCTTCCTACAGATAAATCTCTAGGTCCTGATGGTTTTAATAATGAGTTCATCAAAGCTTGTTGGGATATTATTAAAGTGGATGTTACTGAACTTATCATGGCTTTCCATGCTGGCAATGTAAATTTGGAGAGCATCAACACATCATTCATAACTCTAATACCAAAAAAAGAAGTGCCACTCTTCCCAAATGATTTCAAGCCAATTTCTTTGCTAAACGGAGTGCTTAAAATTATTACAAAGTTGTTGGCCAATAGATTTCAAAGAGTTATCCTCAAAATGGTGCACATCAACCAATATGGCTTCCTAAAAAATGGAGTGATTCAAGATTGTCTAGGATGGGCATACGAGTATATTCATCAGTGTCATAAGTCAAAGGAGGAGCTACTAGTAATTAAACTGGATTTTGAAAAGGCTTTTGATATTATTGAACATCAAGCAGTCATTGACATATTCAGAGCTAAGGGCTTTGGAGAAAATGGATTTTCTGGATGCAACTAATTTTCTCATCAACATCATCAGCTGTGATGTTAAATGGAGTTCCTGGGATTTTTTTACATCAAACGAGGAGTGAGACAGGGAGATCCTTACTCTCCATTAATATTTGTTCTAGTTGACGATCTGCTCCAATCCATGATACGTCCATCTTGCATCATGCTTTTATATTGATATTTATTGCATTATGGGCTGTTACTACACATTATGTTACAATACTTATGCCTTTTGTCTCTTATTTTACAAGATTTACACGAAGAGGGAGAATGCCGGCAGCTGGAATTCTGGGCTGGAAAAGGAGCAAATATTAGAGACCTATTCTGCACAACTCCAAAAGTCCTGAAACTCCACGAAAGTCAGTTTTGGAATATATTAAAAATATTTGGTGAAGAAAGCACCAAAGGGGGTCCACCCACCGTCCACGAGGGTGGAGGGCGCACCCTACCCCCTGGGCACGGCCCTGCCTCGTGGGACACTTGGCCGGCCCTCGATTCCGATCTACTAATATATGGTGTCTTTTGCCCTGGAAAAAATTATAAGGAGGCTTTCGGGACGAAGCGCCACCTCTCGAGGCGGAACCTTGGCAGAACCAATCTAGGGCTCCGGCGGAGTTGTTCTGCCAGGGAAACATCCCACCGAGAGTGGGAAATCGTCGCCATCGTCATCATCATCGATCCTCTCATCGAGAGGGGGTCAATCCCCATCAACATCTTCACTAGCACCATCTCCTCTCAAACCCTAGTTCATCTCTTGTATCCAATCTTGTATCAAAACCACAAATTGGTACCTGTGGGTTGCTAGTAGTGTTGATTACTCCTTGTAGTTGATGCTAATTGGTTTACTTGGTGTAAGATCATATGTTCAGTTCCTTAATGCATATTATTACTCCTCTGATTATGAACATGATTTGTGAGTAGTTACGTTTGTTCCTGAGGACATGGGAGAAGTATTGTTATAAGTAGTCATGTGTATTTGGTATTCGTTCGATATTTTGATGAGATGTATGTTGTCTCTCATCTAGTGGTGTTATGTGAAAGTCGACTATATGACACTTCACCATGATTTGGGCCTAAGGGAGGGCATTGGGAAGTAATAAGTAGATGATGGGTTGCTAGAGTGACAGAAGCGTAAACCCTAGTTTATGCGTTGCTTCGTAAGGGGCTGATTTGGATCCATATATTTCATGCTATGGTTAGGTTTACCTTAATTCTTCTTTCATAGTTGTTGGTGCTTGTGAGGGGGGTAATGATAAGTGCAATGCATGTCCAAGGAAGGGCAATACCCAAGCACCGGTCCACAGATACATCAAATTATCAAAGTAATGAACGTGAATCATATGAGCATGATGAAAACTAGCTTGATGATAATTCCCATGTGTCCTCGGGAGCGCCTTGCTTTATATAAGAGTTTGTCCAGGCTTGTCCTTTGCTACAAAAAGGATTGGGCCACCTTGCTGCACTTTAGTTACTTTGTTACTTGTTACCCGTTACGAACCATCTTATCACAAAACTATCTGTTACCTATAATTTCAGTGCTTGCACAAAATACCTTACTGAAAACCGCTTGTCATTTCCTTCTGCTCCTTGTTGGGTTCGACACTCTTACTTATCGAAAGGACTATGATAGATCCCCTATACTTGTGGGTCATCAAGACTTTTTTCTAGCGCCGTTGCCTAGGAGTGAAGTGCCTTTGGTAGGTGGAATTTGGTAAGAAAACATTTATATAGTGTGCTGAAATTTACTATCACTTGTTACTATGGAAAATAATACTTTGAGGGGCTTGTTCGGGGTTTCTTCACCCTGATCACAAGAGCAAAGAGTTGCTCCTCAACCTACTGAACCTACTGAAAATATTTACTTTGAAATTCCTTTGGGTATGATAAAGAAACTGCTAGCTAATCCCTATACAGGAGATGGAACATTACATCCCGATATGCACCTAATCTATGTGGATGAAGTTTGTGGATTATTTAAGCTTGCAGGTATGCTCGAGGATGCTATCAAGAAGAATGTCTTCCCTTTATCTTTGAAGGGAAAGGCATTGACATGGTTTAGGCTATGTGATGATATTGGATCGTGGAACTACAACCGATTGAAATTGGAATTTCATCAGACGTTTTATCCTATGCATCTAGTTCATCGTGATCGTAATTATATATAAAAAAATTTGGCCTCGTGAAGGAGAAAGTATCACTCAAGCTTGGGGGAGGCTTAAGTAAATGTTATATTCATGCCCCAATCATGAGCTCTCAAGAGAAATTATTACAAAAAATTTATGCTCGACTTTCTCTCAATAATCTCTCCATGCTCGATACTTTTGTACTGGTTCTTTTATGATGAAGACTATTGAATTCATATGGGATTTATTGGAAATAATTAAACGCAACTCTTAAGATTGGTAACTCGAGGAAGGTAAGGAGTCAGGTATAACACCTAAGTTTGATTGTGTTAAATCTTTTATGGATACTGATGCTTTTCGTGAATTTAGCACTAAATATGGACTTGACTCTGAGATAGTAGCTTCTTTTTGTGAATCATTTGCTACTCATGTTGATCTCCCTAGGGAGATGTGGTTTAAATATCATCCTCCCATAGAAGTAAAAGTAGTAGAACCTATTAAAGTTGAAGAAAAGACTATCACTTATAATGTTGATCCTATTGGTCCTACTGCTTATATTGAGAAACCACCTTTCCCTATTAGAATAAAGGATCATGCTAAAGCTTCAACTGTGGTTCATAGAAGTAATGCCAGAAGACATACACCCCCTGAGCAAATTAAAGTTGAACCTAGTGTTGCTGTGGTTAAAGATCTCTTGGTAGATAATATTGACGGGCATGTTATTTATTTCTGTGATGAAACTGCTAGAATTGGTAGACCCGATACTAAAGGTAAACATAGACCTGTTGTTGGCATGCCCGTTGTTTCTGTTAAAATAGGAGATCATTGCTATCATGGCTTATGTGATATGGGTGCTAGTGCGAGTGCAATACCTCATTCCCTATACAAAGAAATTATGCATGATATTGCACCTGCTGAAATAGAAGGTATTGACGTTACTATTAAGCTTGCCAATAGAGATACTATTTCACCAATTGGGATTGTTAGAGATGTTGAAGTGTTGTGTGGGAAAATTAAATATCCTACTGATTTTCTTGTTCTTGGTTCCCCACAAGATGATCTTTGTCCCATTATATTTGGTAGACCCTTCTTGAATACTATTAATGCTAGGATAGACGCGAAAAGGATATTGTTACTGTGGGGTTAGGGGATATGTCTCATGATTTTAATTTCTCTAAATTTCGTAGACAACCCCATGATAAAGAATTGCCTAGTAAAGATGAAATTATTGGTCTTGCTTCTATTGTCATGCCTCCTAATGATCCCTTAGAACAATATTTGCTAGACCATCAAAATGATATGTTTATGAATGAAAGAAGGGAAATAGATGAGGTATTCTTTAAACAGGGACCTATTTTGAAACACAACTTGCCTGTTGAAATCCTAGGGGATCCTCCTCCACCCAAGGGACATCCTGTGTTTGAGCTTAAACAATTACCTGATACTCATAAATATGCTTGTCTTGATGAAAAGAAGATATATCGTGTTATTATTAGTGCTAACCTTTCAGAGCATGAAGAAGAGAAATTATTGAAAACTCTCAAGAAGCACCGTGCTGCAACTAGATATACTCTTGATTATCTTAAAGGCATTAGTTCCACTTTATGCCAGCACAAATTAAAGCTGGAGAAAGATGCTAAACCAGTTGTCGATCATCAACAACGGTTAAAACCTAAAATGAAAGAAGTGGTAAGAAATGAAATACTAAAGCTTCTGGAGGCAGGTATAATTTATCATGTTGCTGATAGTCAGTCGGTAAGTCCTGTCCATTGTGTCCCTAAGAAGGGAGGTATTACTGTTGTTCCTAGTGATAAAGGTGAACTGATCCCACAAAGAATTGTGACAGGTTAAAGAATGGTAATTGATTTCTGCAAATTAAATAAAGCTACTAGAAAAGATCATTACGCTCTACCTTTTATTGATCAAATGCTAGAAAGATTATCCAAAACACACATTTTTGCTTTCTAGATGGTTATTCTGGTTTCTTTCAAATACTTGTGTCAAAAGAGGATCAGAAAAAGACCACTTTTACTTGCCATTTCAGTACCTTTTCTTATAGACGTATGCCTTTTGGTTTATGTAATGCACCTGCTACCTTTCAAAGATGCATGACTGCTATATTCTCTGACTTTTGTGAAAAGATTTTTGAGGTTTTCATGGATGATTTATCCATGTATGGAACTTCTTTTGATGATTGCTTAAGCAACCTTGATTGAGTCTTGCAGAGATGTGAAGAAACTAATCTTGTCTTGAATTGGGAGAAGTACCACTTTATGGGTTAATGAAGGAATTGTCTTGGGTCATAAAATTTGTGAAAGGGGTATTGAAGTTGATAAAGCTAAAGTTGATGCTATTGAAAAGATGTCGTGTCTGAAGGGCATCAAAGGTATAAGAAGTTTCCTTGGTCATGTCGGTTTTTATAGGAGGTTCATTAAAGACTTCTCTAAAATTTCTAGGCCTCTGAATAATCTCTTACAAAAAGATGTTCCTTTTGTTTTTGATGATGATTGTGTAGAAGCATTTGAAATACTTAAGAAAGCCTTGATTTCTACACCTATTGTTCAGCCACCTGATTGGAACTTACCTTTTGAAATCATGTGTGATGCTAGTGATTATGTTGTAGGTGCTGTTCTAGGGCAAAGAGTTGATAAGAAATTAAATGTTATCCAATATGCTAGTAAAACTCTAGATAGTGCCCAGAGAAATTATGCTACTACTGAAAAAAAAAATTTAGCTGTTGTGTTCGCTTGTGATAAGTTCAGACCTTATATTGTTGATTTCAATGTAACTGTTTACATTGATCATGGTGCTATTAAATATCTTATGGAAAAGGAAGATGCTAAACCTAGACTTATTAGATGGGTTCTCTTGCTACAAGAATTTGATTTGCATATTATCGATAGAAAGGGAGCTGAGAACCCCGTTGCGGACAACTTGTCTAGGTTATAGAATGTTCTTGATGACCCACTACTTATTGATGATAGCTTTCCTGATGAATAATTAGCTATCATAAATGCTTCTCTTACTGCTCCATGGTATGCGGATTATGCTAATTACGTTGTGGCTAAATTTATACCACCTAGTTTCACATACCAGCAAAAGAAAAAGTTTTTCTATGATGACCCGCACCTTTATAAAGAAGGAGTAGATGGTGTTATTGGACGTTGTGTACCTGAGCATGAACAGGAATAGATCCTACACATGTGCCACTCCGAGGAATATGGAGGACACCACGCGGGAGATAGAACTGCACATAAGGTATTGCAATCCGGTTTTTATTGTCCTACTCTCTTCAAAGATGCCCGTAAGTTTGTCTTGTCTTGTGATGAATGTCAAAGAATTGGTAATATTAGTAGACATCAACAAATGCCTATGAACTATTCACTTGTTATTGAACCATTTGATATTTGGGCTTTGATTATATGGGACCTTTTCCTTCCTCTAATGGGTATACACATATTTTAGTTGCTGTTGATTACGTTACTAAGTGGGTAGAAGCTATTCCAACTAGTAGTGCTGATCATAACACTTCTATTAAGATGCTTAAAGAAGTTATTTTTCTGAGGTTTGGAGTCCCTAGATGACTGATGGTGGTTCACATTTTATTTATGGTGCTTTTTGTAAAATGCTTGCTAAGTATGATGTTAATCATATAATTGCATCTCCATACCATCCACAGTCTAGCGGTTAAGTAGAATTGAGTAATATAGAGATTAAATTGATCTTGCAAAAGATTGTTAATAGATCTAGAAAGAATTGGTCCAAGGAACTTGATGATGCATTATGGGCCTATAGAACTGCATATAAAAATCCTATGGGTATGTCTCCATATAAAATTGTTTATGGAAAAGCATGTCACTTACCTCTCGAACTAGAACATAAGGCATATTGGGCCATTAAAGAGCTCAATTATGATTTCAGACTTGCCGGTGAGAAGAGGCTATCTGACACTATCTCACTTGATGAATGGAGAACTTGGGCCTATGTGAACGCCAAACTGTTTAAAGAAAAAGTTAAAAAATGGCATGACAAAAGGATACAAAAGCGTGAGTTTAATCTAGGTGATTATGTTTTGATATACAATTCTCGTTTAAGATTTTTTGCAGGAAAACTTCTCTCTAAATGGGAAGGTCCTTACATTATCGAGGAGGTCTATCGTTCCGGTGCCATAAAAATCAACAATGTCGAAGGCACAAATCTGAAGGTGGTGAACGGTCAAAGAATCAAACATTATATCTCAGGCAATCCCATAAATGTTGAAACCAATATTATTGACACCATAACCTCGGAGGAGTACATAAGGGACACTTTCCAGAACGTTTCAGACTCCACAAAGGAATAGGTATGTGGTACGGTAAGTAAACCGACTCCAAAACAGCTCAAATAGCAATTTTTCTCCGTTTTTGAATATTTAAAAAATTAGGAAATTAAGAAGTGGTCTGAAAGGGACACGAGGCATCCACGAGGGTGGAGGGCGCGCCCTACCCCCCTGGGCGCACCCCTGCCTCGTGGGCACCTCGTGCGCCCTCCGGACTCCGTTTTCTTGCGTGATACTTCTTGTAAAAATTCTTTATATAATCTCCCGAAGGTTTGGACCACCGTACCACGACAAAATCCTCTGCTTTTGTTTCGAGCTGCTTTTTGTCAGAGTTTCTCAAGGTCAGGCATCATATCGTCCCCTTCCCCCAACAACGTGGGCGATGATGCATGGCTAATGAAGATAGAGATGAAGCGAGAAGAAATCAGAGAAATCAAGGAAGGTGACAAGATCAAGGAAGACGCAGAGGAGCTAGTCCTGACAGTAGAAGAAGAAGGCTTCTTTCAACCTTACTACAATCATCTCACCCCTACTGAAATTGATGCTTTCAAGATGATTGAGCTAGCTCGCATACAAAACAAGTATCTCACACGTGAAAATATTTTGTTGCAAGAGCATATCACCGCACTCAAGGGCATTATCCGCAAGTTGGAGGATCTCCTACGCTCGATGTGCGACACCCCATCATCAACAACTCCATCATCACCAACCCCGAAGAAAGAGACAGAAATACATGGGTATGGGCACTCCCCTGAGCAACTGCCAAGCTTGGGGGAGGGGCCCACGAGGGTTGGGGGGCGCGCCCTCCTGCCTCGTGGCCGCCTCGGATGCTTCTTGACGTCCACTCCAAGTCTCCTAGATTGCGTTTGTTCCAAAAAGATCGCCCCCGAAGGTTTCATTCCGTTTGGACTCCGTTTGATATTCCTTTTCTTCGAAATACTGAAATAGGCAAAAAAACAGCAATACGGGTTGGGCCTACGGTTAGTAGGTTAGTCCCAAAAATGATATAAATGTGTAAAATAAATCCCATAAACATCCAGAAGAGGTAATATAATAGCATGGAACAATCAAAAATTATAGATACGTTGGAGACGTATCAAGCATCCCCAAGCTTAATTCCTTCTCGTCCTCGAGTAGGTAAATGATAAACAGAAATTTTTGATGTGGAATGCTACCTAGCATATTTCTCAATGTAATTTTCTTTATTGTGGCATGAATGTTCAGATCCAAATGATTCAAGATAAAAGTTCATAAAACATAAAAATAGTAATACTTCAAGCATACTAACAAGTAATCATATCTTATCAAAATAACATACCCAACGAAAGCTTATCCCTACAAAATCATATAGTTAGGCCATGCTTCATTTTCATCACACAAAATACTCCCATCATGCACAACCCCGGTTTCAGCCAAGCAATTAGTTCATACTTTCTAACGCGCTTCAACTTTTTCAACTTTCACGCAATACATGAGCGTGAGCCATGGACATAGCACTATATGTGGAATAGGGTGGTGGTTGTGAAGAAAAAAAGGAGAAGATAGTCTCACATCAACTAGGCGTATCAACGGGCTATGGAGATGCCCATTAATATATATATCAATGTGAGTGAGTAGGGATTGCCATGCAACGGATGCACTAGAGCTATAAATATATGAAAGCTCAACAAAAGAAACTAAGTGGGTGTGCATCCAACTTGCTTGCTCATGAAGACCTAGGGCATTTTGAGGAAGCCCATCATTGGAATATACAAGCCAAGTTCTATAATGAAAAATTCCCACTAGTATATGGAAGTGACAACATAGGAGACTCTCTATCATGAAGATCATGGTGCTACTTTCAAGCACAAGTGTGGAAAAAGAGATAGTAGCATTGTCCCTTCTCTCTTTTTCTCTCATTTTATTTTTTTCTTTTTTTCTTTTTTTTCTTTGGCCTTCTTTTTTTTCTTAGCCTTTCTCCCCTTTTTTTTAAAAAAAGTCGAAAGTCTCATCCTGACTTGTGGGGGAATCATAGTCTTCATCATCCTTTCCTCACTGGGACAATGCTCTAATAATGAAGATCATCACACTTTTATGGATATACAACTCAAGAATTACAACTCAAAGCTAGAACAAGATATGACTCTATATGAATGCCTCCGGTGGTGTACCGGGATATGCAATGAATCAAGAGTGACATGTATGAAAATTATGAAAGTGGCCTTACCACAAATACGATGTCAACTACATGATCATGCAAAGAGCAATATGATAAAAGTAATGCGTGTCATATGAACGGAACGGTGGAAAGTTGCATGGCAATATATCTCCGAATGGCTATGGAAATGCCATAATAGGTAGGTATGGTGGCTGTTTTGAGGAAGGTATATGGTGGGTGTATGGTACCGGCGAAAGTTGCGCGGCACAAGAGAAGCTAGCAATGGTGGAAGGGTGAGGTGCGTATAATCCATGGACTCAACATTAGTTAAAAGAACTCATGTACTTGTTGCAAAAATTTAGAAGTCATCAAAAACCAAAGCACTACGCGCATGCTCCTAGGGGATAGATTGGTAGGAAAAGACCATCGCTCGTCCCCGACCGCCACTCATAAGGAAGACAGTCAATAAATAAAATTGTGCTCCAACTTCATCACAAAGTGGTTCACCATACATGCATGCTACGAGAATCACAACCCTTAACACAAGTATTTTTCATAATCACCTCAACTAGCATGACTCTAATATCACTACCTCCATATCTCAAAACAATTATCAAGCATCATATTGATCATAGCATCCAATTCTTTTTCTATGATAGTTTTGATTATACCCAACTTGGATGTTCATCATTCTAAGACCAACTTTGTAACCATAGCAAATACCATGCTATTCTAAAAGACTCTCAAAAAGATATAAGTGAAGCATGAGAGACTAGCAATTTCTTCAAAATTAAGACACCACCATGCTCTAAAAACATATAAGTGAAGCACTAGAGCAAAACTATCAAGCTCAAAAGATATAAGTGAAGCACATAGAGTATTCTAGCAAATTCTAATCAAATAGGCTTCTCCCAAAAGGTGTGTACAGCAAGGATGATTGTGGTAAACTAAAAAGCAAAGACTAATATAATACATGACGCTCCAAGAAAAACACATATCATGTGGCGAATAAAAATATAGCTCCAAGTAAAGTTACCAATGAACGAAGGCGAAAGAGGGGATGCCTTCCCAGGGCATCCCCAAGCTTAGGATTTTGGCTATCCTTGAATATATTGGGGTGCCTTGGGCATCCCAAAGCTTAGGCTCTTGCCACTCCTTATTCCATAGTCCATAAAAGCTTTACCCAAAACTTGAAAACTTCACAACACAAAACTCAATAGGAAATCTTATAAGCTCCGTTAGTGAAAGAAAACAAAACCACCACATAAGGTACTGCAATGAACTCATTCTTTATTTATTTTGGTGTTAAACCTATTTTATTCCAACTTCTCTATGGTTTATAAACTATTTTACTATCCATAGATGCATCAAAATAAGCAAACAACACACGAAAAACAGAATCTGTCAAAAACAGAACAGTCTGTAGCAATATGTAACTAACGCAAACTTCTGGAAGTA
Organism: Triticum aestivum; assembly: GCF_018294505.1. Classification (NCBI taxonomy): domain Eukaryota; kingdom Viridiplantae; phylum Streptophyta; class Magnoliopsida; order Poales; family Poaceae; genus Triticum; species Triticum aestivum. Next base: position 544,231,207 of record NC_057801.1, read on the forward strand.
TAAAAATCCTACCAAAATAGGAAGTCCTGGAAATTTTGTTTATTGATCAGCATAAAAAAGAATCAACGCAAAAGCATGTTCCTGTGATTTAACAAAATTATATTGGTGCGTGCAAAGTTTCTGTTTTTCAGCAGAATCAAATTAACTATCATCATAGGTTATCCTATAGGTTCTACTTGGCACAAACACTAATTAAAAGATAAAAACACATCTGAATAGAGAGTAGATGAAAGATTAATTACTAAACAGGAGCAAAAACAAAAAAACATAAAGAAAAATTGGGTTGCCTCCCAACTAGCGCTATCGTTTAACGCCCCTAGCTAGGCATAAAAGCAAAGATAGATCTAACGAGTGCCTTCTTTGGCACTTGATTCATAAGTAGCCCGCATGATAGATTCATAAGGTAATTTGACTTTCTTTCTTGGAAAGTGCTCCATGCCTTTCTTTAATGGAAATTGGAATCTAATATTCCCTTCCTTCATATCAATAATCGCGCCAATCGTTCTAAGGAAAGGTCTACCAAGAATAATAGGGCAAGAAAGATTGCAATCTATATCAAGAACGATAGAATCTACGGGCACCAAATTTCTATTTGAAACAATAAGAACATCATTGATCCTTCCCATAGGCTTTTTAATTGTGGAATCCACAAGGTGCAAATTTAACGAGCAATCATCAAGATCATGGAAACCTAGAACGTCACATAAAGTTTTCGGAATTGTGGAAACACTAGCACCCAAATCACACAAAGCAAAACACTCATAATCTTTAATTCTAATCTTTATAGTTGGTTCCCACTCATCATTAAGATTTTTAGGTATAGAAACTTCCAAATTAAGTTTTTCATCATAAGATTGCAACAAGGCATCAACGATATGTTTGGTAAAAGCTTTGTTTTGACTATAAGCATGAGGAGAATTAACAACGGATTGCAACAAGGAAATACAACCTTTTAAAGAACAATTATCATAATCAAATTCCTTGAAATCTGACATAGTGGGTTCAATGTTATTTGAGGTTGTGACCTCTCCAATCTCACTTTTACCAAGTTTAGCATCAAGATCTAAAGACTCTGAATTCTTGGGACGCCTTCTAGGCAAAGTTGATTCATCATCGGTCCCATAATTATCCAAATTCATATTGAAAAACATAGATCTAATAGGAGACACATAAATAACTTTAAGATCTTCATCATTATTCATGGAAACTAGAAGAACATGCTTTTATAAAGCTATCTTTCTTAGCACGCAATCTAGCGGTTCTTTCCTTACACTCATCAATGGAAATTCTCATTACTTTGAGAGACTCATTGATATCATGCTTAGGAGGAGAAGGTCTAATTTTAAGAGAATCAACATCAAGCAAAAGTCTATCAACATTCCCAGCCAAATCATGAACTTTGAGCAATTTGTTTTCAAGCAAAGCATTAAAATTCTTTTGAGAAATCATAAATTCTTTCACACTATTCTCAAAATCAGAGGGCATCTTATTAAAATTACCATAAGAATTATTGTAGGAATTTCCATAATTGTTAGTGGAATTACTAGGGAATGGTCTAGCATTAAAGTTTCCTCTATAATCATTGTTTCCAAAACTATTCCTACCAACAAAATTTACATCCATAGATTCATTATTATTCTTAATCAAAGAAGACAAAGGCATATCATTGGGATCAAGAGTAGTATTTTTAGTAGAAAACAATTTCATAAGTTCATCCATCTTTCCACTCAAAACATTGATTTCTTCTATAGCATGCACTTTTTCACTAGAAGATCTTTCGGTATGCCATTGAGAATAATTAGCCATAATATTATCAAGAAGTTTTGTAGCACCTCCTAACGTGATTTCCATAAACATGCCTCCCGCGGCCGAATCTAAGAGATTTCTAGAAGCAAAGTTCAAACCGGCATAATTTTTTGGTATAATCATCCATAAATTCAAACCATGAGTAGGGCAATTACGAAGCATCAATTTCATTCTTTCCCAATATTGGGCAACATGCTCATGATCAAGTTGTTTAAAATTCATAATATCGTTCCTAAGAGTGATAATCTTAGCGGGAGGAAAATACTTAGAGATAAAAGCATCTTTGCACTTGTTCCAAGAATCAATACTATTTTTAGGCAAAGACGAAAACCAAACTTTAGCACGATCTCTAAGAGAAAACGGAAGTAACTTCAATTTGACAATATTTTTATCCATATCTTTCTTCTTTTGCATATCACACAAATCAACAAAGTTGTTTAGATGAGTAGCGGCATCTTCACTAGGAAGGCCGGCGAATTGATCTTTCATAACAAGATTCAGCAAAGCAGTATTGATCTTTCATAACAAGAGGAGCAATAGGAGTACTAAGGAAATCATGATTATTGGTATTCGAGAAATCACACAATTTGGTATTATCTTGCGCCATGGCAACAAGTAATCCAACGCACAAGCAAACAGAAAAAGGCAAGCGAAAGAGAGGAGGAGATTGGGAAAGAGAAGGCGAATAAAACGGCAAGGGTGAAGTGGGGGAGAGGAAAACGAGAGGCAAATGGAAAATAATGTAAATGCGAGGGAGATGGGTTTGTGATGGGTACTTGGTATGTCTTGACTTGAGCGTAGACCTCCCCGGCAATGATGCCAGAAATCCTTCTTGCTACGTCTTGAGCTTGCGTTGGTTTTCCTCGAAGAGGAGAGGGTGATGCAGCAATAGTAGCGTAAGTATTTCCCTCAGTTTTTGAGAACCAAGGTATCAATCCAGTAGAAGGCTCCTCAAAAGTCCCACGCACCTACACAAACAAACTGAGAACTCACAACCAACGCGATAAAGGGGTTGTCAATCCCTTCACGGCCACTTGCTAAGTGAGATCTGATAGAGATAATATGATAAGATAAATACAGTTTTGGTATTTTATAATATAGATGCAAAAAGTAAAGATGCAAATAAAAGTAGATTGGAAGCAAATATGATAAGAGAGAGACCCGGGGGCCATAGGTTTCACTAGAGGCTTCTCTCGAGATAGCATAAGTATTACGGTGGGTGAACAATTTACTGTCGAGCAATTGATAGAAAAGCGAATAATTATGAGATTATCTAGGCATGATCATGTATATAGGCATCACGTCCATAACAAGTAGACCGACTCCTGCCTGCATCTACTACTATTACTCCACACATCGACCGACTCCTGCCTGCATCTAGAGTATTAAGTTCATAAGAACAGAGTAACGCTTTAAGCAAGATGACATGATGTAGAGGGATAAACTCATGCAATATGATGTAAACCCCATCTTGTTATCCTCGATGGCAACAATACAATACGTGCCTTGCAACCCTTTCTGTCACTGGGTAAGGACACCGCAAGATTGAACCCAAAGGTAAAGACTTCTCCCATGGCAAGAAAGATCAATCTAGTAGGCCAAACCAAATTGATAATTCGAAGAGACTTGTAAAGATAACTCAATCATACATAACAGAATTCAGAGAAGTTTCAAATATTATTCATAGATAAACTTGATCATAAACCCACAATTCATCGGATCTCGACAAACACACCGCAAAAAGAGATTACATCGAATAGATCTCCACAAGAGAGGGGGAGAACATTGTATTTAGATCCAAAAAGAGAGAAGAAGCCATCTAGCTAATAACTATGGACCCATAGGTATGTGGTAAACTACTCACAACTCATCGGAGGGGCAAGGATGTTGATGTAGAGGCCCTCCGTGGTCGATCCCCCCTCCGGCAGAATGCCGGCGAAGGCTCCAAGATGGGATCTCATGGATACAGAAGGTTACAGTGGTGGAAATTGTGTTTCGTCTGCTCCCTGGATGTTTTCGGGGTACGTAGGTATATGTAGGAGGAAGAAGTACGTCGGTGGACGCCCGAGGGGCCCAGGAGACAGGGGGCGCGCCCTACAGGGGGCGCACCCTCCTATCTCGTGGGAGCCTCGGCTGATTCTTATCTTGCACTCCAAGTCCTCCGGATCACGTTCGTTCCGAAAATCACGCTCCCGAAGATTTCATTCCGTTTGGACTCTGTTTGATATTCCTTTTCTTCGAAATACTGAAATAGGCAAAAAAACAGCAATACGGGTTGGGCCTCCGGTTAGTAGGTTAGTCCCAAAAATGATATAAAGATGTAAAATAAAGCCCATAAACATCCAAAAGAGGTAATATAATAGCATGGAACAATCAAAAATTATAGATACGTTGGAGACGTATCACTACCTCTTGAGCACTGCGTTGGTTTTCCCTTGAAGAGGAAAGGGTGATGCAGCAAAGTAGCGTAAGTATTTCCCTCAGTTTTTGATAGCCAAGGTATAAATCCAGTAGGAGGCTCCACAGAAGTCCCTCGTACCTACACAAACAAACAAGAACCTCGCAACCAACGTGATAAAGGGGTTGTCAATCCCTTCACGTAACTTGCGAAAGTGAGATCTGATAGAGATAATAAGATAAGATAAATATTTTTGGTATTTTTATGATATAGATTGGAAAGTAAAGATGCAAATAAAAGTAGATGCAAAACTTATATGATAAAAGATAGACCCGGGGGCCATAGGTTTTACTAGTGGCTTCTCTCAATATAGCATAAGTATTATGGTGGGTGAACAAATTACTGTCGAGCAATTGATAGAAAAGTGCATAGTTATGAGAATATCTAGGCATGATCATGTATATAGGCATCACGTCCGCAACAGGTAGACCGAAATGATTCTGCATCTACTACTATTACTCCACACATCGACCGACTCCTGCGTGCATCTAGAGTATTAAGTTAATATGAACAGAGTAACGCATTAAGAAAGATGACATGATGTAGAGGGATAAACTCAAGCAATATGATATAAACGCCATCTTTTTATCCTCGATGGCAACAATACAATACGTGCCTTGCTGCCCCTGCTGTCACTGGGAAAGGGCACCGCAAGATTGAACCCAAAGCTAAGCACTTCTCCCATTGCAAGAAAGATCAATCTAGTAGGCCAAACCAAACTGATAATTCGAAGAGACTTGCAAAGATAACCAATCATACATAAAAGAATTTAGAGGAGATTCAAATATTTCTCATAGATAAACTTGATCATAAACCCACAATTCCTCGGATCTCAACAAAAACACCGCAAAAAGAGTTACATCGAATAGATCTCCAAGAAGATCGAGGAGGACTTTGTATTGAGATTCAAAGAGAGAGAGAAGAAGCCATCTAGCTAATAACTATGGACCCGAAGGTCTGTGGTAAACTACTCACAACTCATCAGAGAGGCCTTGGAGATGATGTAGAGGCCCTCCATGGTCGATTCCCCCTCATGCGGAGCGCCGACAAAGGCTCCAAGATGGGATCTTGTGGATACAGAAGGTTGCGGCGGTGGAAATAGTTTTTCGTGGTGCTCCTGGATGTTTTCAGGGTACGTGGATATATATAGGCGAAGGAGGTAGGTCAGGGGAGCCACGAGGGGCCCACGATGGTGGGGGGCGCGCCCACCCCCCTAGGGCATGCCCTCATGCCTCGTGGCCGCCTCGGCTGCTTCTTGACGTCCAGTCCAAGTCTCCTGGATTGCATTTGTTCCAAAAAGATCGCTCCCGAAGGTTTCATTCCATTTGGACCCCGTTTGATATTCCTTTTCTTCGAAACACTTAAATATATAGGCAAACAAAAACAACAATTCGGGCCGGGCCTCCGGTTAGTAGGTTAGTCCAAAAAATGATATAAAAGTGTAGAGTAAAGCCCATAAACATCCAAAATGGGTAATATAATAGCATGGAACAATCAAAAATTATAGATACGTTGGAGACATATCACTATGATCTTGAGGGAATAAAAGAAAGAATAAAAAGAAATAAAAAGATCATATTGATCTTATGGAGAGTAATGACTTCACATATAAAGAGTATGATGAATAAAAGTTGTTGAGAGTTGACAAACATAGTTTTGGTCATCGTTGAAATTAATGGGAAGTAATAAAGAAAGAGAGGTTTTCACATATAGATATACTATCTTGGACATCTTTTTTGATTGTGAGCACTCATTAAAATATGACATGCTAAAAGGTTGATGTTGGATAAGGAAGACAACATAATGGGTTATGTTTTCTTATATCCAAAATAAATTATATTGTCATGGATCATCCAACATGTTGGCCTTGCCTTTCCCCCTCATGCTAGACAAATTCTTTGCACCAAGTAGAGATACTACTTGTGCTTCGAAGCCTCCCGAAACCCAGTTTTGCCATGAGTGTCAACCATACCTACCTATGGATTGAGTAAGATCCTTCAAGTAAGTTGTCATCGGTGCAAGCAATAAAAATTGCTCTCCAAATATGGATGATCTATTAGTGTGAAGAAAATAAGCTTCTACGAGCTTGTGATATGGAAGAAATAAAAGTGACGGACTGCATAATAAAGGCCCCTATCACAAGTGGCAATATAAAGTGACATTCTTTTGCATTAAGATTTTGTGCATCCAACCATAAAAGTGCATGACAACCTGTGCTTCCTCTGCGAAGGCCCCATCTTTATTTTTTACCTTCTACCCTTATACAAGAGTCATGGTGATCTTCATCTTTCCTTTTTACACTTTATCTTTTGGCAAGCACTATGTCTTGGAAAGATCCTGATATATATATTCGATTGGATGTAGGTTTTCATAAAGTACTATTTTTGACATTACCCTTGCGGTAAAAGGTTGGGAGGCAAAACTATAAGCCCCTATCTTTCTCTGTGTCCGACTGAAACTTCATACCCATAAGTGTCACGTGAGTGTTAGCAATTGTGAAAGACTAAATGATAGTTGAGTATGTGGACTTGCTGAAAAGCTCTACTATTGACTCTCTCCAATGTTATGATAAATTGCAATTTCTTCAATGACTGAGATTATAGTTTGCTAGATTTCAATGAAGTTTCTGATTCATACTGTACATTTTGAATAGATTATTACTTTAGCATAAGAAATTATATGAAGATATATATGTTGCAGTTCTAAAGATGATCATGATTCCCTCATGTCCGTATTCTATTTTTATCGACACCTCTATCTCTAAACATGTGGACATACTTTTTGATGTCGGCTTTCGCTTGAGGACAAGCGAGGTCTAAGGTTGGGGGAGTTGATACGTCCATTTTGCATCATGCTTTTATATCAATATTTATTGCATTATGGTCTATTACTACACATTATATTACCATACTTATGCCTTTTCTCTCTTAATTTTACAAGGTTTACACGAAGAGGGAGAATGCCGGTAGCTGGAATTCTGTGCTGGAAAAGGAGCAAATATTAGTGACCTATTCTGCACAACTCCAAAACTCATGAAACTCCACGAAAGTCAGTTTTGGAATATATTAAAAATATTTGGTGAAGAAAGCACCAGAGGCGGGCCACCCACCGTCCACGAGGGTGGAGGGCGCGCCATACCATCCTAGGCACACCCCCTGCCTCGTGGGCCACCTGGTAGACCCCTGATGCCCATCTTCTGCTATATGGTGTATTTTTCCCTGGAAAAAATCATAAGGAATCTTTCAGGATGAAGCGCCACCGTCTCGAGGCGGAACCTTGGCGGAACCAATCTAGGCTCCGGCGGAGCTGTTCTGCGAGGGAAACATCCCTCCGGGAGGGGGAAATCATCGCCATCGTCATCACCATCGATCGTATCATCGAGAAGGGGTCAATCTCCATCAACATCTTTACCAGCACCATCTCCTCTCAAACCCTAGTTCATCTCTTGTATCCGATCTTTGTCTCGAAACCTCAAATTGGTACCTGTGGGTTGCTAATAGTGTTGATTACTCCTTGTAGTTGATGCTAGTTGCTTTATTCGGTGGAAGATCATATGTTCAGATCCTTTATGCATATTAATACCCCTCTGATTATGAACATGAATATGATTTGTGAGTAGTTACATTTGTTCCTAAGGACATGGGATAAGTCTTGTTATAAGTAGTCATGTGAATTTGGTATTTGTTCCATATTTTGATGAGATGTATGTTGTCTCTCCTCTAGTGGTGTTATGTGAACGTCGACTACCTGACACTTCACCATGATTTGGGCCTAGGGGAAGGCAGTGGGAACTAATAAGTAGATGATGGGTTGCTAGAGTGACAGAAGCTTAAACCCTAGTTTATGCGTTGCTTCGTAAGGGGCTGATTTGGATCCATATGTTTCTTGCTATGGTTAGGTTTACCTTAATTATTATTTCATAGTTGCGGATGCTTGCGAGGGGGTAATCATAAGTGGGATGCTTGTCCAAGGAAGGGCAGTACCCAAGCACCAGTCCACCCACATATCAAATTATCAAAGTAACGAACGCGAATCATATGAGCATGATGAAAACTAGCTTGACGATAATTCCCATGTGTCCTCGGTAGCGCTTTGCTTTATATAAGAGTTTTTCCAGGCTTGTCCTTTGCTACAAAAAGGATTGGGCCATCTTGCTGCAGTTCAGTTACTTTGTTACTTGTTACCCGTTATGAACCATCTTATCACAAAACTATCTGTTATCGATAATTTCAGTGCTTGCAGAGAATACCTTACTGAAAACCGCTTGTCATTTCCTTATGCTCCTCATTGGGTTAGACACTCTTACTTATCGAAAGGACTATGATAGATCCCCTATACTTGTGGGTCATCAATCCATACTAAACAAAGCCATGAGACTAAATCTTATCACTCCACCATTACAGATCAACTCATGCCCTGATTTCCTAGTAGTACAATATGCAGATGACACCCTAGTTATTATGCAAGCAAATGCTGGACAGTTGATATGTCTCAAAGCTCTATTAAATAGTTTTGCCTCAGCAACTGGTCTCAAGGTCAATTATGGAAAATCAATCATGGTTCCTGTTAAAATTGGAGAAGACAGAGTAGATCTTTTCACAAACACATTGCAATGTGCCAGGGGACATTTTCCTTTTACTTACCTGGGACTTCCTCTAGGAATATACAAGCCAATAGTGGAACAATGCCTTCCGCTTGTTAACAGGATTGCTAAGAGATTAGCTAGCATATCTACTTTCATGACTCAAGCTGGAAGGTTGCTGCTGGTTAAATCTATGCTTACATCGCTATCAGTCTTTGAGGGAGTCCTGGATTAGGGGGTGTCCGGATAGTCGAACTATCACCGTTGGCCAGACTCCTGGACTACGAATATACAATATTGAAGACTTCGTCCCGTGTCCGGATGGGACTTTCCTTGGCATGGAAGGCAAGCTTGGCGATACGGATATGTAGATCTCCTACCATGTAACTGACTCTGTGTAACCCTAACCCTCTTCAGTGCCTATATAAACCGGAGGGTTTATTCCGTAGGACGAACAATCATACCATAGGCTAGCTTCTAGGGTTTAGCCTCTCTGATCTCGTGGTAGATCTACTCTTGTACTACCCATATCATCAATATTAATCAAGCAGGAGTAGGGTTTTACCTCCATTGAGAGGGCCCGAACCTGGGTAAAAACATCATGTCCCTTGTCTCCTGTTACCATCCGCCTAGATGCATAGTTCGGGACCCCCTACCCGAGATCCGCCGGTTTTGACACCGACATTGGTGCTTTCATTGAGAGTTCCTCTGTGTCGTCATCTTTAGGCCCGATGGCTCCTCTGATCATCAACAACAATGTTGTCCAGGGTGAGACCTTTCTCCCTGGACAGATCTTCATATTCGGCGGCTTTGCACTACGGGCCAATTCGCTTGGCCATCTGGAGCAGATTGAAAGCTACACCCCTGGCCATTAGGTCAGATTTGGAAGTTTGAACTACACGGCTGACGTCCGCGGAGACTTGATCTTTGACGGGTTCGAGCCACAGCCAAGCACGCCGCACTGTCACGATGGGCATGATCTAGCTCTGCCGCCGGACAGTGCCCTGGAGGCCGCACAACTGTCCGCTCCGACCTTTAGTTCGGAGCCGACTGCGCCGATCAAGGACGGGTGGCTGGACACCGCCTCGGGGGCTTCTATCTCTATGACAATTGAGCCGAACACCAACCCTGTCCCTTGTGAATCTCGTGACTCCAAGGTGCCGGACTCCGCTCCGGACTCCGAACCTTCCGCGCTCCTGCCAATCGAATCCGATTGGGCGCCGATCATGGAGTTCACCACCGCGGACATCTTTCAGCACTCGCCCTGTGGCGACATCCTGAATTTACTAAAGTCTCTCTCTTTATTAGGAGAGCCCTGGCCGGATTATGGTCAGCGAGGTTGGGATGCGGACGACGATGGAATTCAAAGCCCACCCACCACCCACTTCGTAGCCACTGTCGAAATTTTAAACGACGTGCTCGACTTCGACTCCGAAGACATCGACGGTATGGACGATGATGTAGGAGATAAGCATGAACCAGCACCTATAAGGCACTGGACAGCCACCTCATCTCACGATGTATACATGGTGGACACACCTAAAGGAAGCGACGACGAGGAACAACGGGATGCCACGAGGGATAATTCCCTCGCAAAGCAGTCAAAACGGCGACGTAAGTGCCACCCAAAATGCCGCCTCGACAAAGACAACAGCCATACAGACCCAGCCATAGAGCAGGGCGAACCGGTGGACGACAAACATGCTATCAAGCAACCGTCCGAACAGGACAATATGGATAAAAAATCCGTCCCCGGCGAAGGTAACAGTCCGGACGATCTCACGCCGGACAAGTTGTTGGAGCAGAAGAACCTCCACAAAAGGCTCGTCGCTACTGCGCATAGCCTGAAAAAGCAGCAGCGGAAGCTCAAAACAGCGGAAGATGCGCTCAGAATCAGATGGAGCAAAGTACTCAACACCGCAGACAAATATGGCGATAGTCGCCGAACAAAGAGCTACCCGAAGCGAAAACTACTCCCGAATTTGAAGAAGAGGCCGTAGAGCCCCCGCAATCAAAGAACAGGGAGACCACCCGGTCGGATAGATGACCCCATGGCAAACATAGAGCGGCAAAAGGCACCGCACACAAGCCGGCACGCGATCCGCACACGGATTCGCATCAAAAAGATGGCCCAGTTAGATCTATCTACGGGCCAAGAAAGCAAGCTCTAGTAAGCAATGCAACACATCAAGTATCCGAATATTACGGTACACCTAAATATAGGGGTACCGCACACCCCCTATGTTTCACCGATGAGGTTCTGGATTATGAATTTCCAGCGGGATTCAAGCCCGTAAACATAGAGGCATACGACGGAACAATAGACCCCGGAGTCTGGATTGAGGATTACATCCTCCACATACACATGGCTAGAGGAGATGACCTCCACGCCATAAAATACTTACCCCTCAAGCTCAAAGGGCCAGCCCGGCATTGGCTCAAAAGCCTCCCCGAAAACACCATTGGAAGTTGGGAAGAGCTCGAGGATGCTTTTCGGGTAAATTTTCAAGGGACCTATGTCCGACCTCCGGATGCAGACGATTTAAGTCACATAACTCAACAACCCGGAGAGTCAGCCCGAAAATTCTGGAATAGATTTCTTAATAAAAAGAACCAAATAGTCGACTGTACGGGCGCCAAAGCCTTAGCAGATTTCAAACACAACGTCCAAGACGAATGTCTCGCTAGACACCTTGGCCAAGAAAAGCCAAGGACAATGGCCGCATTAACAAGCCTCATGACCCGCTTTTGCGCGGGAGAAGACAGCTGGCTGGCAAGATGCAGTACTAGTGACCCAAGTACATCCGAAGTCAGGGATGGAAACGGGAAACCACGACGCAACAAGGATCAGCGCCGGACCAAGGGAAACAGCCCGAAGAGCACGGCAGTCAACGCAGGATTCAAAAGCTCTCGGCAGAATCATAAAAAACTGCCCCTTAAGGATAACAGGGACGAGCTATCTAACTTAAACAAAATCTTGGACAAGATATGCCAAATCCACAGTACTCCCGGGAAGCCTGCAAACCATACCCACAGAGATAGTTGGGTCTTCAAGCAGTCCGGCAAACTGAACGCCGAACACAAGGGGCTCGACACACCAAGCGAGGACGATGACGAACCCCACAAGCAGAGCACCGGAAAACAAAAGAATTTCCCACAAGAAGTCAAAATAGTAAATTCACTTCACGTGACAAAAGGGAAAAATAGAGCGGTGCCCATAGAGGTACGCGCCATACGACCTATCCCAGAGGAGTCCCGCAACTGGTTGTTAAAACCAATCACCTTCGACCATCAGGATTATCTCTAGAAGTATCCGGAATGCAGGATGGACTGCCTTGATATTAGATCCGATTATTGACGGACTCCAATTTACACAAGTCCTAATGGACGACGGCAGTGATCTAAACCTGCTATACCAGGACACAATCCACAAAATGGGGATAGACCCAACCAAAATTCGCCATATTAACACTTCTTTTCAAGGGATAATGCCAGGCCCATATGCCCATTGTACGGGCTCTCTACTACTAGAAGTTGTGTTCGGCTCACCCGACAACTTCCGCCGTGAAAAGTTAACCTTCCACCTCGCCCCATTTACAAGTAGCTACCAAGCACTACTGGGACGCGAAGCTTTCGCCCGCTTTAACGCAATACCGCATTATGCATCCCTTACACTTAAAATTCCCGGTCCGCGAGGCATCATCTCCTTAAGGGGAAATATCGAGTGTTCCTCGAGCGCGGAAGATTGTGTGACTGCCTTGACAGCCACACACTAAACCAGCTTCACTAATCAAAGCACCTAAATAAGTCGTTCAGACCCCGGACACGGTTAGACGAGTCCGGAGTAAACATACAAGGGCTTACTAGCCGCATACCCCCGCACAAGGGGCTCCGTGCATGTACAACAAGAGACAATAAAGCTCAATTTTATTCATTCTTTGAATTGTACTTTGTTTATTTAATATAACGTACATTTTTACACGATGTTTTTCAACTAAGTTCCTCTCTTTTACAGATGAACACCGTGCTACACCCGTCTAGGATACGGCACAACGGAGACATAGGCGCAGACGTGCAGTAGGGGCCCGTGACAAGGATTCTTTTCAGATTAAGACCCTGCGTAAACCTTTTTTACTGTCTCTTGTTGATACACATCCCCTGGTTTCTTGCTATAACCAAGGAGGAGGCTGACGTTTTGGCATGGACCACGTCAGAATTTTGCGCGTACCTGGACACGAGGGGCTTATTACCAAGGGCGTGGTTCGGCCCGTTTTCATAAAGACCGAATACCTTAGGGAGTGTTCGGCGTCTCGAGTTAGGCCTTATATGCATCAGCTGCGAATCATGTCTTTGCTCAAATGTTGGGTTTGCTTGGCTCCTGTGTTTTGCTGCCTTACGTTCCGCTCTATCGGCTAAGGTGGCAGCAGGAGAACTACTGCGATTGTGCCCCGGTTCGGCCAGGCGAGCTCTCAGTAGAGAAAGCCGAAACTGACTGTCATGATATAGCATGAAAATGGTCAACCACTCGATGACCCGCCGGAATCTATAGGATTCCTCCGCATCGATGAAGGACCAATTCCCGGTCAGGCACATACGCGCCCCAAATTCGGGTGAGCACGGTGCCCCTAGGGGCTATATCGTAGCCCCACTGTCAAACTCCTATGGCTAAGTGAAAGTGATAAAGCATTATAGTCCGGTTGCCTAGTTTGCTGCGCTACCACCTCCTTTATAGGACCAAGATGTTGGATCAAGTGTGAAAATGCGCCTTTTTGCAAACACCCCGCATTATATGCGTGGGGGCTGAAGCCGAAGACTGCCATCTTTCAGGGTATATATACATATACATTAGCGGCCGCACAGGAGGTATTTTAATTCTTGAAAGGCACAAGTACAAAAAGCTCTTATATTCCATTGATACATTGTTTCACAATAATACATGTTATTCGAACATAATATCCTTCGAGCATTGTGTCTCTATTAAACGAGCGCCCTGCAGAACTTCCTAAAAATAGTGCTCGACAGGTACTCGGCTTCCGTCCGAATCTTGGGATGCAACATCGGTGGCCTTCATCTCCGCCCAGTATGTCTTGACACAGGCAAGAGCCATCCGCGCGCCCTCTATGCATGCCGACCGCCTCATTGCATTGATATGTGGCACCGCACCAAGGAACTGCTACACCAAGCCAAAATAACTCTTCGGCTCGGGCCTTTTCGGCCACAAAAGACTCACGACATCCTTCATGGCAAGTCCGGATAACCTATTCAGCTCCACCCATTCGGCCAAGCAATCGGTTAATGGAAGTGGGCGCTCTGGATTATGGAACTGCGACCAAAAAACCTTTTCCACTTCGTGATCCTTTTGATCTCGGAAGTGTTCGGCCGCGTCCGCGGCACTTGCCGCCAGGTCCAGATAAGCATCCTCCACACTCCATAGCCGGTCCAACCGAGCATATTTAGGATCCACGAATTTCCTCTGCAGCAGAAAGGGCTTTCCAGCCGCGATATCTCCGTCCTGACGCAACTCCTCCTTCATAGCTCTCATCGCAGAGCGAGCACCCTTGGCCTCGGTAGTGGCCTTCTTCAGGTCCTTTTGCACCACTCAATCTTCTTTTTCAAGAAGCTTGTAGCGGTCGGCAGCATTCTTTAACTTCATGGCCATCTCGGCCATTTCCTTCTTGCTTTGTCAGTGAGCAGCCTGTTCGGCTTTTAGCTCTTCGGCCGCCTTTAAGGCAGCCGCATCACTCTTTCTGGCCTGCTCTTTGGCTCGGGCGAGCTCTGCACGAAGGTTCTCCATGGCAGCGGCACCATCTGCATCAAGCATACATGTTGTAAGGCACGGGCATCAAGCTCCCTTACCAGGTGTCCGCGAAGAAATTGCATACCTTGCGACTCGTCAAGTCGCTTATTGACAAGCGCGATGTCAGCATCCGCCACGTCAAGTTGCCGCTTTAGTTCAGAAAAATCATCAGTCCGGCTAGCCACCGGACCATTTGCCACCTACATAGGTAGGGTGACATATTATACCTGGGATTATAATCCTCGGTGCGCTGTCATTTTTGACAACACACCGAGCCTCAGGGGCTACTATCTACACAGGGCGCATGTTATATGCGGAACTGTCAGAAGGTACATCATTTTGCGTACCTCAAAGCCTGTCAGTAAACTTCTGACGGCTTCATGCAATCCGCTCTCAGCGGATGAAATCCTTTCAATCACCGTACCCATTAACGCACGATGATCTTCTGAGATAGACGCTCGCCCGAGCAAATCCTTCAACTCCTCCGACCGTACACCAGGTGGTGCCGGACTCGTCCGATGGTCTTTTTCGAAGACCGGACGCGGAGGGCTTTGAGGGGACATACGATTGCCTTCCGCCCCCTGGATTTGGAGAAACCCTCTGCGACGACACCTCAAGGTCGCCCGCCTCGCAAGACGGTGCGTGCGGGGGGAGGCGTTTCCCTCTCTATCATCTCCGGACGGAGATCCCCCGAAGATGAGCTCTGCTGAGAAGGGCTGAGATCCGAACTACAAGGTAACATTTCGGTTATCTCCATTAGAAATAGGGCAGGGATATCCTTTATTTTAAAATAAACTCCCATTTTTACTTACGGCTCGATGGAGGGCTGATCCCCTTGAGGGCATAATGTGGCCGAGGCATCTCTTGGCGCAGGACCCTCTGACGAAGATTCCTTCCCCCGCTTTGAGACCATGGTCTTCGGGTCTTCAGAGGCAGTCCTCTTCTTCCCATGGATGGAGGGATTCTCGATCCCTCCTTTCCTGACAGCCTCCTTCACGGAGGCGGTAGCTTCCTTGTTCCCCCCTTCACCTTCTTCCGAAGGCGCAACCTCCAGCATCCTGGTCAACACGGGATCCGGCGTGGTCTCAGGGAGGGGGGCCGGATACCTAATTAACTTTGCTTTTGCTATCCACTCCTGTTCAAGGAACGACTCTTTTAAAGGGCAAGTTCGTGATAAATATGGGATAGCGTGTCTGGGTACAGGGCTACTTACTTGAGTATCTAGGCGATTGCAGCTCAGACCTGCGTCCTCGGTCAAGTCCAGACACATCGCTTGTGATCCGAACAAAAGCTTGTACATCTCCGCGGGCGTCGCGCCCATAAAATGTTGGAGAGCTCGTGGTCCCTCCAGGTTAAATTCCCACAGGCGGAGGGGGCCACGTTTGCAGGGCAGGATGCGACGAATCAGCATGACCTGCGCTACTACGACCAGAGTGATTCCTCTCTCTAGGAGGTCTTGCATGCGGCCCTGCAACAAGGGCGCGTCCTTGGACGGCCCCCAGTCAAGTCCTTTATTGACCCATGACGCCAGCCGTGGTGGAGGACCCGAGCAAAAGGCAGGTGGTGCCACCCATTTGGTGCCCCTGGGAATTGTGATGTAAAACCACTCTTGTTGCCATAGGCGGAGCTCCTCTTGAAAAGAGCCCTCAGGCCATAGAGCATCAGCATTCTTGCTTATAACAGCCCCTCCGCACTCTGCCTGCTGCCCCTTGATCATCTTCGACTCCACCTTGAAGGTCTTGAGCCACAATCCGAAGTGAGGGGTAATGCGGAGGAAGGCTTCGCACACGACAATGAACGATGAGATGTGGAGGATGGACTCCGGATCCAAGTCATGAAATTCCAACCCATAATAAAACATGAGCCCCCTCACGAAGGGGTCCGTCGGGAAGCCTAGCCCCCAAAGAAAGTGAGACGCGAACACCACGCTTTCGCCAGGCTTGGGAGTGGGAATTACCTGCCCTTGGGCAGGCAGCCTATGCGAAATTTCGCCGGTTAGATATCTGGCATCTCTTAGCTTTAGCACGTCTTCTTCCGTAATGGAGGAAGGCATCCACCGGCCTTGCAGGTCGGACCCAGACATCATCGAAGGTCCGAAGCAACTGAATCTGGAGCTTTGGGTGTTGGACCTCAAGGCGAGGGACGGATTTGATTGAGAGTGAGAGAAAGGAGAGGAGCCTTGGTCTCTTTATAAAGAGGTTGAATACCAAGAGCCTTCCCCGTGACCGTTCGGGACTCGCCTTCGGTAGAGGAGACGTACCAATGGGCACGATTGGGTTACCCACGCCCGTATTAATGAGAATCCCGGAATAAGGGGACACGATCTCTACTTCGACAAGACGTGACAAGGAAACCGCCTCGCTAAACATGCTGAGGTGGGACAGTAAAAACGATCCGTATAAAGGCTTGGCCATGGTGTGATGTCACGCCACGGAATGCATCAGCAGAATGAGTTTGTGTAAATATTATTCTCTCTACAGTGGTATGTGGAACATATTTTGCAGATCCGGACACTATCCTTGTGTTCAAAATCTTCTATGAAGTATTCGGAGGAGGAACCCGCCTTGCAATGCCGAAGACAATGTGCGCGCCGGACTCGTCGTCATTGAAGCCTGGTTCAGGGGCTACTGAGGGAGTCCTGGATTAGGAGGTGTCTGGATAGCCGAAGTATCACCGTTGGTCGGACTCCTGGACTACGAAGATACAAGATTGAAGACTTCGTCCCATGTCCGGATGGGACTTACCTTGGCATGGAAGGCAAGCTTGGCGATACGGATATGTAGATCTCCTACCATTGTAACCGACTCTGTGTAACCCTAACCCTCTTCGGTGCCTATATAAACCGGAGGGTTTTAGTCCGTAGGACGAACAACAATCATACCATAGGCTAGCTTCTAGGGTTTAGCCTCTCTGATCTCGTGGTAGATCTACTCTTGTACTACCCATATCATCAATATTAATCAAGCAGGAGTAGGGTTTTACCTGCATCAAGAGGGCCCGAACCTAGGTAAAAACATCGTGTCCCTTGTCTACTGTTACCATCCTCCTAGACGCACAGTTCGGGACCCCCTACCCGAGATCTGCCGGTTTTGACACCGACAGCCTTCTTTATGTGCTATTTGGACATTCCTATCACAATCAAGAAACAGATAATTAAGTACTTGAGACATTGTATCTGGATAAGCCCTGATATGGATGACCACAGACCAGCAATGGTGGCTTGGCACATAGTTTGTAGACCCAAAAGTCAAGGAAGATTGGGAGTCATGGACATTTACACATAGAACAAAACTCTGCTTATAAAAAACTTACACAAGTTCTTCAACAGACATGATGGAAGGATCGAGATGGACCTAGAGGGGGGGGTGAATAGGTACAATTATAAAATTTAATTTTTACTTGAAATTTTAGGCAATAATGCGGAATATGAAGTTGAGCCTAACAATTGCAAGTGTGAAGCTATGAGCTAAGCAAGGTAAACAAGTAACTCAAGAAGGAGAGTAAGCAAGCACAATATGATATAAGTAAGGACTAAGAGACAAATAATCACAAGTAGGGATTTAGGGTTAGGGATAACCGCAACTCCGATAGACGAGGATGTATGCCGATGTTCACTTCCTTGGAGGGAAGCTGCATCACCGTTAGAGAGGTGGGTGTTACCACGAAGGCACACCAATGCCATGAAGGCTCACCCTATTCTCCCTTTGAGACAACACCACGAAGGCGTTTCTCAACCACTAGTGGTAGACCTTGGGGTGGTCTCCAAACCCTCACAAACTTTCCAGGGGTAATCACAAAGAATGATTCTTCTCCGAATGACTCCTACCGCCTAGGAGTCTCCAACCTCCAAGCGTAACAAGAACGATGGGGAAAGCTCAAGACTTGCTCAAATCACGAATTCCTTTGGTGCAAAGAAGGGGAAGGAGTGGATCTATCACTTGGGTGGACAACTTATCTCAAATGCTCTCAAATCCCTTAGGGATCTAAGATTTGGTGTTGGAGTGAGAGAGAGAGTGAAGATGTGTTCTTGAGGATGCTTGAAGTGAATGGTCAACCCTCTCACGGGATAAGAGAGAGATATTTATAGTATGCCTCAATAAGTGGTCGTTGGAGAACAAAATAGCACAGCAGCGTTGGATGTCCGATGCACAACAAACGACCGAAGGCTTGACAGACACCGGACGACCGATGTTTTGACACGGTATAGTGGGTACCGGACGACCGGAGGATACGGATGACCGATGTTTAGGCTCTATGGAGAAAGTAACAGACGACCGAAGAATATCGGACAACCGAGGGCTCTGCAGACAACGGACATCCGACAAGGACCGGACGACCGATGTTTTGGCTCTGGATAGGATTTGCCGGACGTCCGGTGCACATCAGACGACCGATGTTTTGGCTCTGTATAGAAGTGGTCGGACGTCCGGTCAGTACTGGTCATCCGGCAGAGATGAAGATCAGACACTATCTTTGAAGTAGTAGTTCGAGAAAGACTTTAGCAATAACCCATGTTCCCCTCTTAATAGTGTGGGGTCCTATACTCAAGAATAAACATAAGGATAGTCTTGGTTCTTCGTTCTTGATGAGGATAAACATTTCTGAAGTCATAATCCACACACACAGTTAATTCCGAGGGGATTAAAACCTAAGATATACTTGACAAACTTTGTTAGTCCCCTATGAGTATATTGGCATCAACATCAAAATAATATTTAGGTCATGATTGCACTTTCAATCTCCCCATTTTTGGTGGTTGATGACAATATACTCATAGCACAAAAGAAATCAAGTTGCCCTATGCTTTAAGACACATTTATTTAAGAGCTCCCCCTCTCAACCATAATTATTGCAACATTGTATGGAGAGCTCTCCCTCACAGAGAGAACCAATCTAGAATATATGAGCAAAATATCACAAGAACCAAATAAAACCATCATCATATAAGCACAACCACATAATATCATAATATCTCAACATTCATAGAACATAGAGGTTAAATATGTTCAACATCACATAATAAGGCATGGATATAAAGTCATACACCCACTCAAGGTAAATGGTTCAACATAAGAGCAACATGAATAGAAAGCTAGAACTAATTCCCCCCCTTGGCAACAAGTACCTAAAAAGGGACAGAGAGAACCCTCAGACAATCACAAGTCATCATCATCATCATTTGGAGCTTCACTCCCACCAGCTCCGCTGAGGAAATCAGCCCACTTAGGCCTCGAAGGAAAACCAAAGTCAGAAGGAGGAGCTGTGAGGCGCTCATCCTCACTCACATCAGTAGCCCCAGAGTCACGGAGACGAGACTTCAAGGCATTCTCGGAAGTGATCAAGCGAGTGACAACATCATGGTTGTGTGTGCAGTTGAAGGAGAACGCCTTCATCATGGCTGAGTGAGCCTTGCCGATAAAACGAGCAAATGCCCAAAGGACGCTGAGCTGGCATTAGTAGGATGGGAACCAGTGGCAGACCTACGAGCAGGAGCAGACTTGGAGGAACCTTTTGGAGCAAAATCATTGGCCATGTGAGGAGGAATAATCCACTTCTCATGCACATGGGTGCGGACAAGGGAGAATGGAGCCACACTCTTAATAAGAGCCTGAATGAATGGAGCATGAGGAAAGGCACACTTATACTGAAAGCTAGCAAGTCGGATTTCATGCCAAAGGAAATGAGGAACATTAATCTTGCCTTTGGGAGACTCATAGAGACGAGACATGAGGTCAATGCAATAACTGTTGCAAGAACCTTTGTCACCTATCTTAGGATAGATGGTGCGAATGATGCATTGATAGATGATGTAGTACGGAGATCTCCAAATAGAAACTTGATTTAGATCCTTTAGCTTTTCCTCCTCCGTTAGTTCATCAATTCCCTTTAGGAGATAGCCACATGCCTCAACCCCTTTGTGTTTGTGATTTGGATAATCTTTATGGATCTTGAATCCAGTGTCCGGAAACCCAAGAGCAGCGACGGATTGAGCATAAGTGGTAGTGAGCTCGGTGTCAGATGTCATCCAGGCGATGGTCTTGTTAGGAGCAAAGAAGCAAGGGGCATAAAACTAATGGATAGCAGCCTGATTAAAATCATGCTGAAAGGCAAACGGAGCAGCAAGACCAGATGACTCAATGAGCTCAATGGCACCCAGATACTTCATGGGATGTTTCCGAATATAATCTAAGTCAATGAAGTGGTGCAAAGACAAACCCTTTGGGAGGACAACAGAGGTGTAGATGTCAGCCTGAACATTTGTGCAAAACTATTGATCCAGAGAATCTTGAACCACTTCAAATTGATGAACATCTCGTCAACACTTAAGATATGCTTGCTTGGGCACTTTGGTGATGTCCTTGAGGATACGCCCATGAATTTGAGGAGCCTCAAGAGGTATGTAGTGACTATCGGCATGCGGCTGATTGGGAGGAGGAGCAGGCATGTGAGAGGCCCAGCGAGAACCGCGGGGGCGGGACAAAAATGTCACACACGCACCACGCTCCTCCTTCTCCATCTGTTCTTCATAGTCAGAACCCTCGGAAGAGGAGGACTCCGTGATCATGGGGCGTTTTCCAGCACGCTTGCGGGGACGCAAATCCTCCCGAGAGTCATCAAAACCACCACAACAGGAGGCTGAAATCAAGAGGAGAGGAACACGTACAAACATAGTGAGCTCCTAACCTGAATGGATACGGAGATGATGAAAATTTGAAACTAAAAAGGACATAATTACCATGGGCAGAGGTACCCCCGGTATCCTTGTGAGTGGTATGCTTGATTTTCACCATCGTGGGACGAACCTCACCTGAAAGATTATTCAAGAGAGAAAGGGGATCACAACTGTGTGCACGAAAGAGTGACGGAACCGAGAGAGAGAGAGAACCGAGAAACACAACAAGGGACGAGTACCAGATCGGGAGGAGGGGCGACGACGAGGATGAGAGGGCACGATGAGGCAGCACCCTGCAGGCAATGGCGAGGCCCTCCAGGCGGCGCGGCGGCGGACTCAATCGTGCGAAGGGGGAAAAGGGGGATAGGGCAACCATTCAGCCCGACCCCAGAATATATATGTGACCCACACTATCATCGGACGACCGACCGTGGTCGGACGTGTTGGGGAACGTAGTAATTTCAAAAAAAAATCCTACGCACACGCAAGATCATGGTGATGCATGGCAACGAGAGGGGATAGTGTCGTCCATGTACCCTCGTAGGTCGTAAGCGGAAGTGTTATGACAACGCGGTTGATGTAGTCATACATCTTCACGATCGACCGATCCTAGTACCGAACGTACGACACCTATGTGATCTGCACACGTTCAGCTCGGTGACGTCCCATGAACTCACGATCCAGTAGAGCTTCAAGGGAGAGTTCCATCAGCACGACGGCATGATGACGTTGTTAATGTAGCTACTGACGCAGAGCTTCGCCTAAGCACCGCTATGATATGAACGAGGTGGATTATGGTGGAGGGGGCACCACACACGGCTAAAGATCAATGATCAACTTGTCTGTCTTGGGGTTCCCCCCGCCCCTGTATATAAATGAGCTAGGGGGGAGGCGGCCGACCAGGAGGAGGGCGCGCCAAGGGGGGAGTCCTACTCCCACCGGGAGTAGGACTCCTCCTTTCCTAGTAGGAGTAGGAGAAGGGTGAAGGAGGAGAGAGGGGGGAAGGAAAGGAGAGCGCCGCCCCCCTCCTTGCCCAATTCGGACTAGAGGGGGAGGGGCGCACGGCCCTGCCTTGGCCGCCCCTCCTCTTCTCCACTAAGGCCCAATAGGCCCATTATACTCCCCGGGGGGTTCCGGTAACCCCCGGTACTCCGGTATATGTCCTCACTTGCCCGGAACACTTCCGAAGTCCAAACTGTTGGGGAACATAGTAATTTCAAAAAATTTCCTACGCACACGCAAAATCATGGTGATGCATAGCAATGAGAGGGGAGAGTGTTGTCCACGTACCCTTGTAGACCGAAAGCGGAAGCGTTAGCACAACATTGTTGATGTAGTCGTACGTCTTCACGATCCGACCGATCAAGTACCGAACGTGCGGCACCTTCGAGTTCAGCACACGTTCAGCTCGATGACGTCCCACAAACTTCGATCCAGCAGAGCTTTGCGGGAGAGTTCCATCAGCATGACGGCGTGATGATGGTGTTGATGATGCGACCGATGCAAGGCTTCGCCTAAGCACTACTACGATATTACCGAGGTGGAATATAGTGGAGGGGGGCACCGCACACGGCTAAGATATCAAGTGATCAATTTTTGTATCTAGAGGTGCCCCCTGCCCCCGTATATAAAGGACGGAAGGAGAGACCGGCCCTAGAGGAGTAGGAGAGAAGGGAAGAGAGGGAGAGGGAGAAGGAAGAGGGGGCTGCACCCCTTGTCCAATTCATACCACAGGAGGGGCGCGCGCCTCCTTCCTTTTGGCCTCATTCGTCTATTCCTGTATGGCCCAATAAGGCCCATATACTCCCCAGCGAATTCCTGTAACTCTCCGGTACTCCGAAAAATACCCGAATCACTCGGAACCTTTCTGAAGTCCGAATATAGTCGTGCAATATATCGATCTTTACGTCTCGACCATTTTGAGACTCCTCGTCATGTCCCCGATCTCATCCTGGACAACAAACTACCTTCGGTACATCAAAACTCATAATACCGAGCGTCACCGAAATTTAAGCGTGCGGACCCTATGGGTTCGAGAACTATGTAGACATGACCGAGACACGTCTCCAGTCAATAACCAATAGCGGAACCTGGATGCTCACATTGGCTCCCACATATTCTACGAAGATCTTTATCAGTCAAACCGCATAACAACATACATTGTTCCTTTTATCATCGGTATGTTACTTGCCCTAGATTCGATCGTCGGTATCTCAATACCTAGTTCAATCTCATTACCGGCAAGTCTCTTTACTTGTTATGTAATGCATCATCCCGCAACTAACTCGTTAGTCACATTGCTTGCAAGACTTATAGTGATGTGCATTATCGAGAGGGCCCAGAGATACCTCTCCAACAATCGAGTGATAAATCCTAATCTCGAAATACGCCAACTCAACATGTACCTTCGGAGACACCTTTAGAGCACCTTTATAATCACCCAGTTACGTTGTGACGCTTGATAGCACACAAAGTGTTCCTCCGGTAAACGGGAGTTGCACAATCTCATAGTCACAGGAACATGTATAAGTCATGAAGAAAGCAATAGCAACATACTAAATGATCAAGTGCTAAGCTAACGGAATGGGTCAAGTCAATCAGATCATTCTCTAATGATGTGATCCCGTTAATCAAATGACAACTCATGCCTATGGTTAGGAAACTTAACCATCTTTGATTAACAAGCTAGTCAAGTAGAGGCATACTAGTGACACTATGTTTGTCTATGTATTCACACATGTACTAAGTTTTCGGTTAATACAATTCTAGCATGAATAATAAACATCTATCATGAAATAAGGAAATAAATAATAACTTTATTATTGCCTCTAGGGCATATTTCCTTCAGTCTCCCACTTGCACTAGAGTCAATAATCTAGTTCACATCACCATGTGATTTGACACCAATATTCACATCTGTATGTGATTAATACCCATAGCTCACATCGTCATGCGACCAACACCCGAAGGATTTACTAGAGTCAATAATCTAGTTCACATCGCTATGTGATTAACACCCAAAGAGTACTAAGGTCTGATCATGTTTTGCTCGTGAGAGAAGTTTAGTCAACGAGTTTGTCACATTCAGAGCCATATGTATTTTGCAAATATTCTATGTCTACAATGCTCTGCACGGAGCTACTCTAGTGTAACATCCCAAATTTCCAATTTAGCATGTTATACATAAGTCATCCATGCATATCATATTTTTATTGTTTTTTCGTTTGCAATCCTCGAAATCCTAAGCAACTCAAGGACCTTCGGAGAGAGTTGGGGATTTTCCAAATTTCATATTTGAAATTTTTATCAAATAGTGAAGACGAGGATTTTGATTTTTAATTTTTTTCTCTGGAAAATATTTCATTTTAAAATAATAAATGCGGGGAGATAATATGACTTCTCCAAAACAATTGAAATATCGGAGGAAAAATGTTAAAATCATTATTTGGATTTTATTTGAGTTTATTCGGAATTTTATTTGCCCTGGAAAAATTTGCATGTTTTAAAAATTCCATTTTTGGGGCCAAGAAAAGTTCATCTTGTTCTAAATATTTTATTTAGACGGAGAAAACTTGTTTTGGAATTTTTAGATTTATATTTATATTTTTCTAGGATTTTTCTAGTCGGCGGAATGTTTAAAAAAAACCTGCGCCCGACTGGGCCAAAGGCCCAGCCGAGCAGGCCGGCCCAGCCGCCGCGCCTTGCCCCTCCTCCAAGTCGCCCCGCCCCGCCCCCTTTATATAGCGC
>NC_057801.1:544256599-544261750 GCF_018294505.1 Triticum aestivum
CGTTTTTTTTAAATAAACCCCTTCGGTTTTTTTGAAAAAACCCTAGTTCGTTTTTTTATTTTTTTTATTTATAGATCGGTTTTATTGTTCGGTTTATTTATTTAGCAAGCGTTCGCTCGTCCGTTCGTTCTAACGAACGTGTTCATCGTTTAGTTTCTGTTAATGAACGTTCGTTCGTTTAGCCGTTCGTCGTTTTTTCTTTTATCGGATTTATTCCGTGATTTTTCCGATTGCGATTTCTGATCCGATGTTCAAACCTGTTTATCTTTTCGCTCGTTTATTGGAATCAGGCGATTCAAGCGCTTGGAGTTTCATCTCGAAACCTTCTTTCCGAATAATCAACTCAAACAAGTTTTTATCTCTGTAAAATTTGACCCTTGTTCAGATTAGATAACGGATCTAATTTTTTTGCTGTTTGAGTTTCGTTGCTCCGTTTGATTTGATTCTTTTTGCAAACCGGAGTTCTTAAGTTGAAAACTCCGGTCAAACTCTTTTATTTGGAGTTCTACTTGTGCATCTTTGATTGTTTCTTATGTATGTTATTGTTTGCTTGCGATAGAATTCCCGGAGTGTGAAGCGTGTTACTACGAGTCTCTAGGATTCACGGATCGTCAGCAAGGCAAGTAACATATTGATCATACTCTTTTCATACCCAGTTTTTTATGCATTAGTTTCAATCCTCAAACATTGCATGACTAGGATGCCTTTAATATGTGGGTTTTGGGAAGTAGTTGCTGAGGTAGAACCTATTGCCCTGTTTATTATCAAACCCTTGGGATTTACTTCTACGCGTTGCTTATTTTGTCATGCTATGCTTGTAGACGTGGATTGGGTTTGAGTGATTTCCATGACAGATGTGAGATTGTAAATTTAATGGTTTACTTAAGGTGGCAACTTTAATACACATCTAGGTGGATTGAGGCACCTAGGGTATCCAGTGATTGCATGTTTTATTTTTGGAAATCTCGGGGTTACCGTGTGATTCTCCTATGGACCGCCACCCAGCCTCAAAGGGAATTGAGTCTATTCATGCTAGAAACTTCTGTGTGCAGCCGCAAGCTATTATGGGCTCTAGCATAGTTGAGTAAGTTACGTGAAGCTCTTGAAGAGGTGGATCAGCAGGTAGTGGGTTTGTAGGTTTGGTATGGTCTGCCCGGAGTAGAGAGTTAAATGTTTCTGAAAGACTGTGTCTCGGTCATCCGTTTCTCAAACGTCATGTAGAGCGAGGAATCAATGGAGGCGATCGAGTCTTGCAAGGAAAAGTGCGCAAACCTCTGCAGAGTGTACAATCTAATCATGGTTAGCCGTGTCCCCGGTTATGGACAATTCTGAGTATCTAGTACTTGAGTATTCGCATGTATCTCAACATTTCTAAATAATCTTGCTGGGTTGTTAACTATTTTAATTGGGATCTTTGAGTTGGGGTTACCTTCTCAAATGATGTTTCAACCACCATGATAGTTAAATTAAAATTTATTCCTTTGTAGTAGGGAAAAATTGGCTTTTCGAAAAACTGTAACCATAGAGCTTTCCACCAGCCAAATATGCATGTAGTGGTAGTATTATTCTGTTATTGCTCTTTTGTGCTACATTGCCAGCATATTCCATGTGTTGACCCGTTCTCGGGCTGCAACGTATTATGTTGCAGACTTTTCAGACGAGGAGTAAGGTTCGTAGGTCCTTGTCGTGCAACTCAGCTATGCCGTTGGAGTTGATGGGCTCACTTTATCTTCCAAGCCTTCCACTGTTATCGCATTAGATGGCCTTAAGCCATATTATTGTAATAAGTTCTCTTTTGAGACATTCGATGTAATAAGTGTGTGATTGCTACTCTATTATAAATCCTTCGAGTACTATGTGTGTCAGCATTACCGATCTAGGGATGACACGGAAGCACAGAGACTTGACCATCTGAGGTCGGGTCGCTACAAGATGGTATCAGAGCACACGCTGAGTCTAGGACACGACCACTAAGATAAACCATAGGTCACTCTTCTCTTCTCATTTCTGACTCCTCTTCTTTTTCCACTCTTTAGGATGAAGGAGATGAAGAACAAGTTTGCACAACCAGATGAAGACTCACCTTTTGGACGCCACTTGAAGGAAGTCACTAGGTACTTGAATATTGGAATACCAAGCTTCGCCGGGACGTACAATGCCACTCTACCAGAAGAAGAGCGCTGGATGATTCAAGTATGAGTTCCAGGAAGAACGTTCTCGCCAAAATTCTAAACCCATAGAGTTTTCTTTCGAAGCACCCACTTGGAGCCTTGGCAAGAGTATGGCAGCTCATATTACCATGGGACGCATTGGAGAAATCTACAACAAGGACTTTGAGGACACCACCTATCAAATATGTGGGCACCGAGATGAACAATGGGAGATGATCAGCACCAGGAAGGATGGATCTATCGCAGCCTTTATCAAGGAGCAAAACCAGCACATTTGACGACAGGAGAACCAGATGTGCGCAGACATGATCGAGTTGAAGAAGGCAAAAACTAGGATCATCGAGCTAGAGGAAGAACTTAAGTTCACACGCGATGGATATGAGGAGGAAATCAAGACCCTATTGGAGAAGAATGACGAACTAGTCGAGAAGATCGGAATTTTCATGGGAGGACCAGTTCCGAGAGAAGATGACGGAGACCCCATTTTCCCGGACAACTAAATCATCATCGACGACACCGATTCAGATTCAAGTGATGATGACTACGAAGATGAAGCTGGAGCAGACATCATGGAGTCTTCCACCGATCAAAATTTCTAGATGACCACCATATAATAATAGTATTCCCCCATGTAACTAGTAGTAGTGAGCACTTTTGCGATAGTCCTAGACCGTTTTGTATGCCCTTGCTTGATTGATTGAATGAATGCTTGTGTTTGCCTCATATACATATGGGTAGTGTTTCTCCCCTAGATCTTTTTCTATTCTAATCTCTTCCATCTAAACCCATCAGATGCCTCTGAGAAGAGACCCTGATTTTGTTTTCCCACCGGAGATCACGCAGTTGATCCAGCAGCAGAATGCCTTGATGCAATTGCTAGTTCAGAACCAGGGCAATGCCAATAACAACAATGCCAACAACAACCCACCGCCAGTGGATAAACTCGCCTGTTTCTTAAGGTTACAGCCGCCGGTGTTCTCCAGTAGCATCGAGCCAATAGTTGCAGATGATTGGCTATGTCGTATTGGAAGGGAGTTAACCACCATAGGATGCACAGATGCTGAAGGTGTGTTTTGCCGCACACTAACTGGATGGACCTGCAGCTGCATGGTGGGAGAATTTCACAGCCACCTATCCTATCGACACTGTCACTTGGGCTCAGTTTCAGCAAGCTTTTCGTACTGCCCATGTCTCGACTAGAGCTATGCAGATGAAGAAGCGTGAGTTTTGCAATCTACGCCAGGGGAACCGTACTGTTGGCCAGTACGTGGATGAGTTTAGCAAGTTATCACGTTATGCCCCTGATGATGTGGCCACAGATGCCGCGAAGCAGGAGAAGTTTATGGAAGGGCTGAATGATGAGATGAGTATGCAGTTGATGGTAGCAACCTTCAACAACTACCAGGAGTTGGTAGATAAGGCCCTAATGATTGATGGAAAGCAGCAGCAGATTGAGAATCGTAAGAGGAAGTATGGACAAGGGAAATACAACTCAGGAGCTTAGCAGAAGCCTCGTTTAACCCCGAACTCGGGGGGACTTGTTCATAACCATGGATGTCATTATAATGCTGGAGGAGGATCGCATAACCATAATGGTGCGAAGAACGGGAATGGGAATGGAGCCAACAATAATCAGAATCGCTCTAACCCATCTACACCCGCAAAGAGGGACTTAAGTCAAGTTGTTTGCTACAAGTGCGGGAAGACCGGGCACTATGCCAATGACTGCTTTGAAGGAAAGAATGGAAACGGAAATGGGAGCGCTGGGAAGAAGCCCAATCCATTCAACAAAGGACAAGTGAACCACGTTAACATGGAGGAAGTTGAAGAGCAGCCGGACGCGGTAATAGGTAAGTTTTTGGTTCAGTCATTTACCGCAATTATTCTTTTCGATACTGGTGCATCGCATTCATACATATCAAGGGGATTTGTGGAAAAGTTCAAGTTACCAACCCAAACCCTTAGGACACCCCTTTTAGTGAGCTCGCCTGGAGCAGAGTACATGCCTAGCAGTTGGTGCACCCAGATACCTCTAATCATTGGCACACATGTATTTCCGTCTGACCTAATTATCTTGGAGTCGCAAGGATTGGATGTGATATTAGGAATGGACTGGATGTCGAAGTATGGAGGAAGTATTGTAACGCCCCGGATACAACTTTCCATATTCGTAACTCCAACTCTTGCCTTTTCCGGAGATGTGATTTATTATTTCCTTCGTGGTTGGGTTTT
Source organism: Triticum aestivum (assembly GCF_018294505.1). Classification (NCBI taxonomy): domain Eukaryota; kingdom Viridiplantae; phylum Streptophyta; class Magnoliopsida; order Poales; family Poaceae; genus Triticum; species Triticum aestivum. The sequence continues at coordinate 544,261,003 of NC_057801.1, forward strand.
TGTCTGTTGATTTGTATTTTGTTCTTGTTATGCATCTCATCTCATGGCATCATGTGCATTGCATCAGCATCGTTTTCATAAAACTCGCATCCGTTGGGGTTCCGCCGGTTCTCTCCGTTGTCCGTTCTGAGCTCGACCACACTCGCACGCGCCCGCGGCACCTCCGAAATATTATTTTATAAGTGGCATAAAAATGTTCTCGGAATGGGTTGCAACTTGTCGTGCGGTCTTATTATAGTGTAGACAGAGCGCCTGCCAAGTTTCATCGCATTCAGAGTCCATTTGATATCCCAACCGTTAAATATAGCGGTACCGTTGCCGGTACCTTCGTCGGATGTTTCGGTCTTCGAAACCTGTCGCTGGGCCTCTCTCTCTCTCCTCTCCACTCAGCCCAACCTCTCTTCACAGCCCACCTAGGCCTGCCAACCCCCCCTCGCGATCAGATCCGTCGAATTACGATCGGAGAGCTTCAAAAGCCCACAATTTCCCCTAACCTAGCCCCTCCTACCTATAAATGGACACCCCCACGTCCATTTTCGGGCTAAACCTACCCCTAGCCTCCTCCCCTAACCTCCCATCCACCGGCGCCTCGTTTTCCGTGCCCGGCCACCTCTCGTCCGCCACTTGGCGCCGTCCCACTCGCCAGCGCCGTCGCTCCAGTCGCCTCCCAGCCAACGGGAGAGCGCCACGCGCCCCGCAGCCTTCCTCCCACCTCCCGCGGCCCTGCAGGCCCAGGCGCAGCTCGCCC
>NC_057801.1:544262094-544267491 GCF_018294505.1 Triticum aestivum
TCGTCCCCGAGCAGGAGGGCTCGGCCGCGCCCGATCTGCCCGACACCGGCAACCGCTGCCGCCTCCCGCCGGTGAGCACCCTCGCCGGAGCACCCGTGCCGCCCTGCCAGGCCAGCGCCGCCCGCCCCTTCTCCTCCTTCCCTCTCCTTCCCTCTCCCTCACCGGCTTGCTGTCCCTCCCTCTTTCCAGGAAGCGCCGCCACCCACGGAGCCGCCGCCGGAGTGCTGCGCCTCCCGGAGCTCCGCCCACCGTCGCTGTTGCCCGGATCCGGCGCCGGCCGACCAGATCCGCCTGTTCCCGCAACCCTGGCCTCCTCCTAGCCTCCCTGCCGGCCAGCGCATCCGCCGCCCTGCGCCATGGCCGCACCGGCATGCGTGCTCTCATGTGCGTGCGAGCACACGCACTGCCACCGCGTGTGGGCTGCACGTGGGCCAGGCCCCTCGCTGGCCCATATCCTTCGGCCTGCTTCGGCCATCTCCACCGACCTGGGCTTGGCCCATGGTGAGCAGTCCCCCAGCCCTTCCCCTGTGCACTCTTGGGCCAGCTAGATCCGGCCCGATGTGGTTTTTTTCCGTTCTATGAATTTGCTATTTATCCATGGAATTACAGATTTACAAAAAACCCACTTTAACTTCATGCATTTAATAACTATTAAACCATGCATCGGATTAAAAAACTTTATATATGTAAAATGCTCAGAAATTTGTGTAGATTAATAATATGCCATTTTCATCCATATTTAAAATGTTTAAAATGCTGGTTGTGTTAATTTGCATAAATGCCATGTTAAAATGATTTATTTCATAACTAAATAACTGTAGCTCCGTTTTAAATAAACTTTATATGTAAATGGGGTGGAAAAATGCCTAGTTTAACACGGTCCACTTTATTTTCCTGTTTAACAACTCTAAAATTATGTAATAGGCAGAACAGTACCAAAACTAAATATGGACATGAGGATTTTCCGGAATTGTTGTTTGTTACTTCCGGCCTCATTTAAACTTGCCTAGTTAGGTAGTTTTCCTATGCTTCACCTCTTGCCATGTTTAACAACATTTAATATTGTTTGGTAGCATAACCGAGATTAAACTAAATACTTGCATGTGGTGTTTCTTCAATATGCAACTCGTTGCATATTGATCTCCACTTAACTTGTAGTATTGTTTGTTGCACTTGCTATGCCATGCCTCATTAAACCGGACATGCATCATACTTGTTTGCGCATCATGCCATGTTTATGCTTGTGCATTTACCATGTTGTTTGTTTCTTTCCGGTGTTGCTTCTTAGTTCCGGTAACGTTGCGTTCGTGAGGATTCATTCGACTATGTTGGTTCGTCTTCTTCATGGACTCGTTCTTCTTCCTAGCGGGATTTCAAGCAAGATGACCGCTACCCTGGATCTCACTACTATCATTGCTATGCTAGTTGCTTCGTTCTATCACTATGCTGCGTTACCTATCTTTTACTCATCAAGCCTCCCAAATTGCCATGAACCTCTAACCTTTGACACCCTTCCTAGCAAACCGTTGCTTGGCTATGTTACCACTTTGCTCAGCCCTCTTATAGCGTTGCTAGTTGCAGGTGAAGTTGAAGATTGCTCCATGGTGGACAGGATTTTGGTTGGGATATCACAATATCTCTTATATTATTAATGCATCTATATATTTGGTAAAGGATGGAAGGCTCGGCCTTATGCCTGGTGTTTTGTTCCACTCTTGCCGCCCTAGTTTCCGTCATACTGGTGTTATGTTCCCGGATTTTGCGTTCCTTACGCGGTCGGGTGATTTATGGGACCCCCTTGATAGTTCGCTTTGAATAAAACTCCTCCAGCAAGGCCCAACATTGACTTTTACCATTTGCCTCACCACCACCTACTTTTCCCTTGGGAGTCACTCTCTCGAGGGTCATCTTTATTATAGCCCCCCCGGGCCAGTGCTTGTCTAAGTGTTGGTCCGAACTAGAGCCCTTTGCAGCGCCCCCTCAGGGAAACTTGAGGTCTGGTTTTAGTTGTACGGATTGCTCATCCGGTGTTGCCCTGAGAACAAGATATCCGCAGCTCCTATCGGGATTGTCGGCGCATCGGGCGGTCTTGCTGGTCTTGTTTTACCATTGTCGAAATGTCTTGTAAACCGGGATTCCGTGTCTGATCGGGTCTTCCTGGGAGAATGTCTATTCCTTCGTTGATCGCGAGAGCTTGTCATGGGCTAAGTTGGGACACCCCTGCAGGGTATAATCTTTCGAAAGTCGTGCCTGCGGTTATAGGCAGATGGGAATTTGTTAATGTCCGGTTGTAGATAACTTAACACCAGATCCGAATTAAAACGCATCAACCGTGTGTGTAGCCGTGATGGTCTCTTCTCGGTGGAGTCCCGGAAGTGAACACGGTTTCTGGGTTATGTTTGACGTAAGTAGGAGTTCAGGATCACTTCTTGATCATTACTAGTTGACGACCATTCCGCTTGCTCTCTTCTTGCTCTTATTTGCGTATGTTAGCCACCATATATGCTTAGTCGCTGCTGCAACCTCACCATTTTACCCCTTCCTTTCCCTTTAAGCTTTGCTAGTCTTGATACCCATGGTAATGGGATTGCTGAGTCCTCGTGGCTCATAGATTACTACAACAACAATTGCAGGTACAGGTTTTGCAATGATCATGACGCGAGAGCGATGCTTTCTTGCATTGAGTTCTTCTTCTGCTTCGTCTTCGATCAGGGGATAGGTTCCAGGTCGGCAGCCTGGGCTAGCAGGGTGGATGTCGTTTGAGTTTCTGTTTGTGCTTCATCTATAGTCAGATGATGATCTTATGTATTGTGATGTTGTATCCATGTGGCATTTTATGCCTCTTGTTTGTATCCCCATCTATTATGTAATGTTGATGTAATGATATCCACCTTGCAAAAGCATTTCAATATGCGGGTCTATCCTTGGTGGGACCTTCGAGTTCCTTTTGGATAGGGTCACATATTGGCCGTGACAAGTATTGACTGTGCTAATAAGCCAATTTACCTTACCACCCCGGAGGGAAAAAGGATTAAGTATGTATCTAGGCATGTGCCTAGGAGGAGCCAAGTAAACACCCTCACGGGAGTTGTATAGGAGGAAGTACCTGTAGTAAAGGATTTTCCAGATGTTTTCCCCGAAGAGTTACCAGGTATGCCACCGGATAGAGACATCAAGTTTTTGATAGAGCTATTGGCAGGTACAGGGCTGATATCCAAGAGACCCTATCTGATGGCAGCAAATGACCTGGAGGAAATTAAGAAGCAGATCAAAGAGTTGTTGGAGAAAGGTTACATTCGTAGAAGTTCATCACCTTGGGGAGCCCCAGTACTTTTGGTGGACAAGAAGGATAAATCCCTGAGGATGGGCGAAGGTAAAGCCAAAGGTTTTCGCGAGGATGAGCACAATACCTTGTGGTTTGAGGATCGGATTTATGTGCCCAACAATTTGGAGATCAGGAAGTTGATACTTCAGGAGGCCCATGACTCACCATACTCGATTCATCCCGGAAACACCAAGATGTATTTGGACTTGAAGGAACGTTTCTGGTGGACTGGTATGAAGAAGGATATTTCCGAGTATGTAGCCGTATGTGATGTATGTCAGAGAGTGAAGGCAGAGCATCAGAAACTAGCAGGACTGCTACAGCCTATGCCAATACCCGAATGGAAGTGGGACAAACCTGGTATGGACTTTATTATCGGATTACCCAGAACCAAGGCAGGATATGATTCTATATGGGTAGTTGTGGATCGATTAACTAAAGTAGCTCACTTCATCCCGGTGAAAACAACGTATACAATTGCAAAGTTGGCCAAGATATATATGACCAGGATCGTATGTTTACATGGAGTTCCGAGGAGCATCGTACCAGATAGAGGAACCCAGTTTACTTCAAAGTTTTGGCATCAGTTACACCAGACTTTGGGTACCTGATTGGAATTCAGTACCGCTTTTCACCCTCAAACAGATGGACAGACAGAAAGAGTCAATCAGATTCTGGAGGACATGCTAAGAGCATGTGCGCTAGATTTTGGATCTAGTTGGGATGACAATTTACCATACGCGGAGTTCTCTTATAACAACAGCTACCAGGCCAGTTTGAAGATGGCACCGTTTGAAGCTCTGTATGGAAGCAGATGTAGAACACCATTGATGTGGGATGAGGTAGGAGACCGTCAATTGTTTGGACCAGATTTGATCAAGGAATCAGAAGAGAAGGTTAAACTGATCAGAGACAGACTAAAGATCGCTCAGTCCAGACAGAAGAGTTATGCAGATTCAAAACGCAAGGAAGTAACCTATGAAATTGGAGACAGAGCTTATTTACGAGTATCACCTTTGAGGGGAGTAAAACGTTTTGGAGTTAAGGGAAAGTTAGCCCCGAGATTTGTAGGAGCGTATCATATTTTGGGACGGATGGGAGAAGTTGCCTACAAGCTGGAGTTACCTGAAGGGTTGTCAGGAGTTCACGATGTGTTTCACGTATCACAGCTAAAGAAGTGCCATGCTGAGATGGCCGATATACCATTGAATGATACAGTACCTTTGGAGGCGATTCAGCTGGATAATAATCTGACCTATGAGGAGAAGCCAGTAAAGATTCTTGAGTTTGATAGTCGAGTCACTCGCAACAAGGTGATCAAGTTTTGCAAAGTTCAGTGGAGTCATCATACTGAGGAGGAAGCCACCTGGGAGCGAGAAGAGGATATTTGCAAGGACCACCCGCACCTATTTTCTAGCCAACCTGAATCTCGAGGGCGAGATTCATCTTAAGGGGGGTAGGTTTGTAACATCCCAAATTTCCAATTTGGCATGTTATACATAGGTCATTCATGCATATCATATTTTATTGTTTTTTTGTTTGCAATCCTTGAAATCCTAAGCAACTCAAGGACCTTCGGAGAGAGTTGGGGATTTTCCAATTTTCATATTTGAAATTTTTATCAAATAGTGAAGACGAGGATTTTGATTTTTAATTTTTTTCTCTGGAAAATATTTCATTTTAAAATAATAAATGAGGGGAGATAATATAACTTCTCCAAAACAATTGAAATATCGAAGGAAAAATGTTAAAATCATTATTTGGATTTTATTTGAGTTTATTCGGAATTTTATTTGCCCTAGAAAAATTTGCATGTTTTAAAAATTGCATTTTAGAGGCCAAGAAAAGTTCATCTTGTTCTAAATATTTTATTTAGATGGAGAAAACTTGTTTTGGAATTTTTAGATTTTTATTTATATTTTTCTAGGATTTTTCTAGTCGGCGGAATGTTTTTAAAAAAAAACCGCGCCCGACTCGGCCAAAGGCCCAGCCGAGCAGGCCGGCCCAGCCGCCGCGCCTTGCCCCCTCCTCCAAGTCGCCCCGCCCCGCCCCATTTATATAGCGCCGCCCCC
>NC_057801.1:544267897-544274647 GCF_018294505.1 Triticum aestivum
TTTTTTAAATAAGCCCCTTCGTTTTTTTTGAAAAAACCCTAGTTCGGTTTTTATTTATTTATAGATCAGTTTTATTCTTCGGTTTATTTATTTAGCAATCGTTCCCTCGTCTGTTCGTTCTAATGAATGTGTTCATCGTTTAGTTTCTGTGAACGAACGTTTGTTCGTTTAGCCGTTCGTCATTTTTTCTTTTCTCGGATTTATTCTGCAATTTTTCTGATCGCGATTTCTGATCCGATGTTCAAACCTGTTTATCTTTTCGCTCGTTTATCGGAATCAGGCGATTCAAGCGCGTGGAGTTTCATCTCGAAACCTTTTTTCTGAATAATCAACTCAAACAAGTTTTTATCTCTGTAAAATTTGACCCTAGTTCAGATTAGTTAACGGATCTTGTTTCTTTTGCCGTTTGAGTTTCGTTGCTCCGTTTGATTTGATTCTTTTTGCAAACCGGAGTTCTTAAGTTGAACTCTCCGGTCATACTCTTTTATTTGGAGTTCTACTTGTGCATCTTTGATTGTTGCTTATGTACGTTATTGTTTGCTTGCGATAGAATTCCCGGAGTGTGAAGCGTGTTACTACGAGTCTCTAGGATTCACGGATCGTCAGCAAGGCAAGTAACATATTGATCATACTCTTTTCATACCCAGTTTTTTATGCATTAGTTTCAATCCTCAAACATTGCATGACTAGGGTGCCTTTTATATGTTGGTTTTCGGAAGTAGTTGTTTAGGTAGAACCTATTGCCCTGTTTATTATCAAACCCATGGGAGTTACTTCTACATGTTGCTTATTTTGTCATGCTATGGTCATAGACGTGGATTGGGTTTGAGTGATTTACATGACATATGTGAGATTGTTAAATTAATGGTTTACTTAAGGTGGCAACTTTAATACACATCTGGGTGGATTGAGGCACCTGGGGTATCCAGTGATTGCCTGTTTTATTTTTGGAAATCCTGGGGTTACCGTGTGATTCTCCTATGGACTGCCACCCAGGCTCAAAGGGAACTGAGTCTATTCATGCTAGAAACTTTCGTGTGCAGCCGCAAGCTATTATGGGCTCTAGCATAGTTGAGTAAGTTACGTGAAGCTCTTGAAGAGCTGGATCAGCAGGTAGTGGGTTTGTATGTTTGCTATGGTCTGCCCGGAGTAGAGAGTTAATGTTTCTGAAAGACTATGTCTCGGTCATCCGTTTCTCAAACGTCATGTAGTGCGAGGAATCAGCGGAGGCGATCGAGTCTTGCGGGGAAAAATGCGCAAAACTCTGCACAGTGTACAATCTAACTTATGGACAATTCTAAGTATCTAGTACTTGAGTATTCGCATGTATCTCAACACTTTTAAATAATCTTGCTCGGTTGTTAACTATTTTAATTGGGATCTTCGAGTTGGGGTTACCTTCTCAAATGATGTTTCAACCACCATGATAGTTAAATTAAAATTTATTCCTTTGTAGTAGGGAAAAATTGGCTTTTCGCAAAACTGTAACCATAGAGCTTTCCACCAGCCAAATATGCATGTAGTGGTAGTATTATTCTGTTATTGCTCTTTTGTGTTACATTGCCAGCATATTCCATGTGTTGACCCGTTCTCGGGCTGCAACGTATTATGTTGCAGACTTTTCAGACGAGGAGTAAGGTTCGTAGGTCGTTGCCGTGCAGCTCAGCTATGCCGTTGGAGTTGATGGACTCACTTTATCTTCCAAGCCTTCCGTTGTTATCGCATTAGATGGCCTTAAGCCATATTATTGTAATAAGTTCTCTTTTGAGACATTCGATGTAATAAGTGTGTGATTGCTACTCTGTTATAAATCCTTCGAGTACTGTGCGTGTCAGCATTACCGATCCAGGGATGACACGGAAGCACAGAGACTTGACCATCTGAGGTCGGGTCGCTACAAGATGGTATCAGAGCACACACTGAGTGTAGGACACGAGCACTAAGATAAACCATAGGTCACTCTTCTCTTCTCATTTCTGACTCCTCTTCTTTTTCCACTCTTTAGGATGAAGGAGATGAAGAACAAGTTTGCACAACCAGATGAAGACTCACCATTTGGACGCCACTTGAAGGAAGTCACTAGGTACTTGAATATTGGAATACCAAGCTTCACCGGGACGTACAACGCCACTCTACCAGAAGAAGAGCGCTGGATGATTCAAGTACGAGTTCCAGGAAGAACGTTCTCGGCAAAATTCTAAACCCATAGAGTTTTCTTTCGAAGCACCCACTTGGAGCCTTGGGAAGAGTATGGCAGCTCATATTACCATGGGACACATTGGAGAAATCTAGAACAAGGACCTTGAGGACACCACCTATCAAATATGTGGGCGCCGAGATGAACAATGGGAGATGATCAGCACCAGGAAGGATAGATCTGTCGCAGCCTTTATCCAGGAGCAAAACTAGCACATTCGACGACAGGAGAACCAGATGTGCGCAGACATGATCGAGTTGAAGAAGGCGAAAACTAGGATCGTCGAGCTGGAGGAAGAACTTAAGTTCACACGCGATGCATATGAGGAGGAAATCAAGACCCTATTGGAGAAGAATGACGACCTAGTCGAGAAGATCGGAATTTTCATGGGAGGACCAGTTCCGAGAGAAGATGACGGAGACCCCATTTCCCGGACAACTACATCATCATCGACGACACCGATTCAGATTCAAGTGATGATGACTACGAAGATGAAGCTGGAGCAGACATCATGGAGTCTTCCACCGATCAAAATTTCTAGATGACCACCATATAATAATAGTATTCCCCCATGTAACTAGTAGTAGTGAGCACTTTTGCGATAGTCCTAGACCGTTTTGTATGCCCTTGCTTGATTGATTGAATGAATGCTTGTGTTTGCCTCATATACATATGGGTAGTGTTTCTCCCCTAGATCTTTTTCTATTCTAATCTCTTCCATCTAAACCCATCAGATGCCTCCGAGAAGAGACCTAGATTTTGTTTTCCCACCGGAGATCACGCAGTTGATCCAGCAGCAGAATGCCTTGATGCAATTGCTAGTTCAGAACCAGGGCAATGCCAATAACAACAATGCCAACAACAACCCGCCGCCAGTGGATAACCTCGCCCGTTTCTTAAGGTTACAGCCGCCGGTGTTCTCCAGTAGCATCGAGCCAATAGTTGCAGATGATTGGCTACGTCGTATTGGAAGGGAGTTAACCACCGCAGGATGCACAGATGCTGAGAAGGTGCGTTTTGCCGCACACCAACTGGATGGACCTGCAGCAGCATGGTGGGAGAATTTCACGGCCACCTATCCTATCGACACTGTCACATGGGCTTAGTTTCAGCAGGCTTTTCGTACTGCCCATGTCTCGACTGGAGCTATGCAGATGAAGAAACGTGATTTTGGCAATCTACGCCAGGGGAACCATACTGTTGGCCAGTACGTGGATGAGTTCAGCAAGTTATCATGCTATGCCCCTGATGATGTGGCCACAGATGCCACGAAGCAGGAGAAGTTTATGGAAGGGCTGAATGATGAGATGAGTATGCAGTTGATGGTAGCAACCTTCAACAACTACCAGGAGTTGGTAGATAAGGCCCTAATGATTGAAGGAAAGCAGCAGCAGATTGAGAATCGTAAGAGGAAGTATGGACAAGGGAAATACAACTCAGGAGCTCACCAGAAGCCTCGTTTAACCCCGAACTCGGGAGGACTTGTTCATAACCATGGAGGTCATAACAATGCTGGAGGAGGATCACATAACCATAATGGTGCGAAGAACGGGAATGGGAATGGAGCCAACAATAATCAGAATCGCTCTAACCCGTCTACACCCGCAAAGAGGGACTTAAGTCAAGTTGTTTGCTACAAGTGCGGGAAGACCGGGCACTATGCCAATGACTGCTCTGAAGGAAAGAATGGAAACAGAAATGGGAGCGCTGGGAAGAAGCCCAATCCATTCAACAAAGGACAAGTGAACCACGTTAACATGGAGGAAGTTGAAGAGCAGCCGGACGTGGTAATAGGTAAGTTTTTGGTTCAGTCATTTACCGCAATCGTTCTTTTCGATACTAGTGCATCGCATTCATACATATCAAGGGGATTTGTGGAAAAGTTCAAGTTACCAACCCAAACCCTTAGGACACCCCTTTTAGTGAGCTCGCCTGGAGTAGAGTACATGCCTAGCATTGGTGCACCCAAATACCCCTAATCATTGGCACACATGTATTTCTGTCTGACCTAATTATCTTGGAGTCGCAAGGATTGGATGTGATATTAGGAATAGACTGGATGTCGAAGTATGGAGGAAGTATTGACTGTGCTAGTAAGCCAATTTCCCTTACCACCCCGGAGGGAAAAAGGATTAAGTATGTATCTAGGCATGTGCCTAGGAGGAGCCAAGTAAACGCCCTCACGGGAGTTGTATAGGAGGAAGTACCTGTAGTAAAGGATTTTCCGGATGTTTTCCCCGAAGAGTTACCAGGTATGCCACCGGATAAATACATCGAGTTTTTGATAGAGCTATTGCCAGGTACAGGACCGATATCTAAGAGACCCTATCGGATGCCAGCAAATGACCTGGAGGCAATTAAGAAGTAGATCAAAGAGTTGTTGGAGAAAGGTTACATTCATTGAAGTTCATCACCTTGGGGAGACCCAGTACTTTTGGTGGAGAACAAGGATAAATCCCTGAGGATGGGCGAAGGTAAAGCCAAAGGTTTTCGCGAGGATGAGAACGATACCTTGTGGTTTGAGGACCGGATTTATGTGCCCAACAATTTGGAGATCAGGAAGTTGATACTTCAGGAGGCCCATGACTCACCATACTCGATTCATCCCGGAAACACCAAGATGTATTTGGACTTGAAGGAACGTTTCTGGTGGACTGGTATGAAGAACGATATTGCCGAGTATGTAGTCGTATGTGATGTATGTCAAAGAGTGAAGGCAGAGCATCAGAAACTAGCAGGACTGCTACAGCCTATGCCAATACCCGAATGGAAGTGGGACAAACTTGGTATGGACTTTATTATCGGATTACCCAAAACCAAGGCAGGATATGATTCTATATGGGTAGTTGTGGATCGATTAACTAAAGTAGCTCACTTCATCCCGGTGAAAACAACATATACAAGTGCAAAGTTGGCCAAGATATATATGACCAGGATCGTATGTTTACATGGAGTTCCGAGGAGCATCGTACCAGATAGAGGAACCCAGTTTACTTTAAAGTTTTGGCATCAGTTACACCAGACTTTGGGTACCTGATTGGAATTCAGTACCGCTTTTCACCCTCAGACAGATGGACAGACAGAAAGAGTCAATCAGATTCTGGAGGACATGCTAAGAGCATGTGCGCTAGATTTTGGATCTAGTTGGGATGACAATTTACCATACGCGGAGTTCTCTTATAACAACAGCTACCAGGCCAGTTTGAAGATGGCACCGTTCGAAGCTCTGTATGGACGCAGATGTAGAACACAATTGATGTGGGATGAGGTAGGAGACCGTCAATTGTTTGGACCAGATTTGATCAAGGAATCAGAAGAGAAGGTTAAACTGATCAGAGATAGACTAAAGATCGCTCAGTCCAGACAGAAGAGTTATGGAGATTCAAAATGCAAGGAAGTAACCTATGAAATTGGAGACAGGGATTATTTACGAGTATCACCTTTGAGGGGCGTAAAATGTTTTGGAGTTAAGGGAAAGTTAGCCCCGAGATTTGTAGGACCGTATCGTATTTTGGGACGGATGGGAGAAGTTGCCTACAAGCTGGAGTTACCTGAAGGGTTGTCAGGAGTTCACGATGTGTTTCACATATCACAGCTGAAGAAGTGCCATGCTGAGATGGCCGATATACCATTGAATGATACAGTACCTTTGGAGGCGATTCAGCTGGATAATAATCTGACCTATGAGGAGAAGCCAGTAAAGATTCTTGAGTTTGATAGTCGAGTCACTCGCAACAAGGTGATCAAGTTTTGCAAAGTTCAGTGGAGTCATCATACTGAGGAAGAAGCAACCTGGGAGTGAGAAGAGGATATTCGTAAGGACCACCCGCACCTATATTCTAGCTAACCCGAATCTCGAGGGCGAGATTCATCTTAAGGGGGGTAGGTTTGTAACATCCCAAATTTCCAATTTGGCATGTTATACATAGGTCATCCATGCATATCATATTTTATTGTTTTTTCGTTTGCAATCCTTGAAATCCTAAGCAACTCAAGGACCTTCGGAGAGAGTTGGGGATTTTCCAATTTTCATATTTGAAATTTTTATCAAATAGTGAAGACGAGGATTTTGATTTTTAATTTTTTTTCTCAGGAAAATATTTCATTTTAAAATAATAAATGAGGGGAGATAATATGAATTCTCCAAAACAATTGAAATATCGGAGGAAAAATGTTAAAATCATTATTTGGATTTTATTTGAGTTTATTCGGAATTTTATTTGCCCTAGAAAAATTTGCATGTTTTAAAAATTGCATTTTAGGGGCCAAGAAAAGTTCATCTTGTTCTAAATATTTTATTTAGACGGATAAAACTTGTTTTGGAATTTTTAAATTTTTATTTATATTTTTCTAGGATTTTTCTAGTCGGCGGAATGTTTTTTTAAAAAAAAACCCGCGCCCGACTGGGCCAAAGGCCCAGCCGAGCAGGCCGGCCCTGCCGCCGCGCCTTGCCCCCTCCTCCAAGTCGCCCCGCCCTGCCCCCTTTATATAGCCCCGCCCCGCCCCCTCTAGCCACCACCACCACCACCACCACCGCCGCCGCCGCCTCCCGG
>NC_057801.1:544275194-544322964 GCF_018294505.1 Triticum aestivum
TTTTTTGAAAAAACCCTAGTTCGTTTTTTTTATAGATCGGTTTTATTCTTCGGTTTATTTATTTAGCAAGCGTTCGCTCGTCCGTTCGTTCTAACGAACGTGTTCATCGTTTAGTTTCTGTTAACGATCGTTCGTTCGTTTAGCCGTTCGTCGTTTTTTCTTTTATCGGATTTATTCCGCGATTTTTTTGATCGCGATTTCTGATCCGATGTTCAAACCTGTTTATCTTTTCGCTCGTTTATCGGAATCAGGCTATTCAAGCGCCTGGAGTTTCATCTCGAAACCTTCTTTCCAAATAATCAACTCAAACAAGTTTTTATCTCTGTAAAATTTGACCCTAGTTCAGATTAGTTAACGGTTCTTGTTTCTTTTGCCGTTTGAGTTTCGTTGCTCCGTTTGATTTGATTCTTTTTGCGAACCGGAGTTCTTAAGTTGAACTCTCCAGTCAAACTCTTTTATTTGGAGTTATACTTGTGCATCTTTGATTGTTGCTTATGTATGTTATTGTTTGCTTGCGATAGAATTCCCGGAGTGCGAAGCGTGTTACTACGAGTCTCTAGGATTCACAGATCATCAGCAAGGCAAGTAACATATTGATCATACTCTTTTCATACCCAGTTTTTTATGCATTAGTTTCAATCCTCAAACATTGCATGACTAGGGTTCCTTTAATATGTGGGTTTTGGGAAGTAGTTGCTGAGGTAGAATCTATTGCCCTGTTTATTATCAAACCCTTGGGAGTTACTTCTACGCGTTGCTTATTTTGTCATGCTATGCTCATAGACGTGGATTGGGTTTGAGTGATTTCCATGACAGATGTGAGATTGTTAAATTAATGGTTTACTTAAGGTGGCAACTTTAATACACATCTGGGTGGATTGAGGCACCTGGGGAATCCAGTGATTGCCTGTTTTATTTTTGGAAATCCCGGGGTTACCGTGTGATTCTCCTATGGACCGCCACCCAGGCTCAAAGGGAACTGAGTCTATTCATGCTAGAAACTTCCGTGTGCAGCCGCAAGCTATTATGGGCTCTAGCATAGTTGAGTAAGTTACGTGAAGCTCTTGAAGAGCTGGATCAGCAGGTAGTGGGTTTATAGGTTTGGTATGGTCTGCCCGGAGTAGAGAGTTAATGTTTCTGAAAGACTGTGTCTCGGTCATCCGTTTCTCAAACGTCATGTAGTGCGAGGAATCAGCAGAGGCGATCGAGTCTTGCGAGAAAAGTGCGCAAACCTCTGCACGGTGTACAATCTAATCATGGTTAGCCGTGTCCCCGGTTATGGACAATTCTGAGTATCTAGTACTTGAGTATTCGCATGTATCTCAACACTTCTAAATAATCTTGCTGGGTTGTTAACTATTTTAATTGGGATCTTTGAGTTGGGGTTACCTTCTCAAATGATGTTTCAACCACCATGATAGTTAAATTAAAATTTATTCCTTTGTAGTAGGGAAAAATTGGCTTTTCGCAAAACTGTAACCATAGAGCTTTCCACCAGCCAAATATGCATGTAGTGGTAGTATTATTCTGTTATTGCTCTTTTGTGTTACATTGCCAGCATATTCCATGTGCTGACCCGTTCTCGAGCTGCAACGTATTATGTTGCAGACTTTTCAGACGAGGAGTAAGGTTCGTAGGTCGTTGCCGTGCAGCTCAGCTATGCCGTTGGAGTTGATGGACTCACTTTATCTTCCAAGCCTTTCGTTGTTATCGCATTAGATGGCCTTAAGCCATATTATTGTAATAAGTTCTCTTTTGAGACATTCGATGTAATAAGTGTGTGATTGCTACTTTGTTATAAATCCTTCGAGTACTGTGTGTGTCAGCATTACCGATCCAGGGATGACACGGAAGCACAGAGACTTGACCATCTGGGGTCGGGTCACTACATCTAGCTAATTGCCCCCACTTTCAATATGTATCCAGATTGAGACTTAGATTCATCTGGATTGGTGTAAAAGCTTGCACCAATGTAACTCTTTACGACAGGCTCTTTTATCACCTCCGTAATCGAGAAATATTTCCTTAGTCCTCACTAAGGATATTCTTGACCGCTGTCCAGTGATATACTCTTAGATCAAAATTGTACTCCCTTGCCAAACTCAGAGAAAGGTATACAATAGGTCTGGTACACAGCATAGCAAACTTTATAGAACCTATGACTGAGGCATAGGGAATGACTTTTCATTCTCTTTCTATTTTCTGCCATAGTCGGGTTTTGAGTCAACTTCACACCTTGTAACACAGCAAGAACTCCTTCTTTGACTGTTCTATTTTGAACTACTTCAAAATCTTATCAAGGTATGTATTCATTGAAAAATCTCATCAAGTGTCTTGATCTATCTCTATAGATCTTGATGCTCAATGTGTAAGCAACTTCACCAAGGTCTTTCTTTGAAAAACTCTTATTCAAGTATCCTTTTATGCAATCCAGAATTTCTATATCATTTCCAATCAACAATATGTCATCTACAGATAGTTTTAGAAAATGCTACAGAGCTCCCACTCACTTTCTTGTGAATACAAGCTTCTCCAAAAGTCTATATAAAACCATATGCTTTGATCAACTCATCAAAGCGTATATTCCAACTCCGAGATGCTTCCACCAGTCCATAGATGGATCGCTGGAGCTTTCACATTTTGTTAGCACCTTTAGGATTGACAAAACCTTCTGGTTGCATCATATACAACTCTTCATTAATAAATCCATTAAGGAGTGCAGTTTTGACATCCATTTGCCAGATTTCATAAAATGTGGCAATTGCTAACATGATTCGGACAGACTTAAGCATCGATACGAGTGAGAAAATCTCATCGTATTCAACACCTTGAACTTGTCGAAAAACCTTTTGCGACAAGTCGAGCTTTGTAGATAGTAACACTACTTATCAGCGTCTGACTTCCTCTTGAAGATCCATTTATACAATATGGCTTGCCGATCATCGGGCAACTCCACCAAAGTCCACACTTTGTTCTCATACATGGATCCTATCTCAGATTTCATGGCCTCAAGCCATTTCGTGGAATCTGGGCTCATCGTCGCTTCCTCATAGTTTGTAGGTTCATCATGGTCTAGTAACATGACTTCCAGAACAGGATTACCGTACCACTCTGGTGCAGACTGTACTTTGGAAGACCTACGAGGTTCTGTAGTAACTTAATCTAAAGTTTCATGATCATCATCATTAGCTTCCTCACTAATTGGTGTAGGAATCACTGGAACTGATTTCTATGATGAACTACTTTCCAATTCGGGAGAAGGTACAATTACCTTATCAAGCTCTACTTTCCTCCCACTCACTTCTTTCGAGAGAAACTCCTTCTCTAGAAAGGATCCATCTTAGCAACAAATATCTTGCCTTCGGATCTGTGATAGAAGGTGTACCCAACAGTTTCCTTTGGGTATTCTATGAAGACGCACTTCTCCGATTTGGGTTCGAGCTTATCAGGTTGAAACTTTTTCATATAAGCATCGCAGCCCCAAAATTCAAGAAACGACAACTTTGGTTTCTTGCCAAACCACAATTCATAAGGCATCGTCTCAAACGGATTTTGATGGTGCCCTATTTAAAGTGAATGCAACTGTCTCTAATGCATAACCCCAAAACAATAGTGGTAAATCGGTAAGATACATCATAGATCGCACCACATCCAATAAAGTGCGGTTACAACATTCAGATACACCATTACGCTGTGGTGTTCCATGTGGCGTGAGGTGTGAAACTATTCCACATTGTTTTTAAATGAAGGCCAAACTCATAACTCAAATATTTTCCTCTACGATCAGATTGTAGAAACTTTATTTTCTTGTTACGATGATTCTCCACTTCACTCTGAAACTCTTTGAACTTTTCAAATGTTTTAGACTTGTGCTTCATTAAGTAGATATACTCATATCTGCTCAAATCATTTGTGAAGGTCAGAAAAATAATGATACTCGCCATGAGAATTAACACTCATTGGACCGCATACATCAGTATGTATATTTCCAACAAGTCAGTAGCTCGTTCCATTGTTCCGGAGAACGGAGTTTTAGTCATCTTGCCCAAAAGGCACGGTTCACAAGCATCAAATGATTCATAACCAAGTGATTCCAAAAATCTATCTTTATGGAGTTTCTTCATGCGCTTTACACCGATATGACCTAAACGGCAGTGCCACAAATAAGTTGCACTATCATTATCAACTTTGCATCTTTTGGCATCAATATTATGAATATGTGTATCACTACGATCGAGATCCAACAAACTATTTTCATTGGGTGTATGACCATCGAAGGTTTTGTTCATGTAAACAGAACAACAATTATTCTCTAACTTTAAATGAATAATCGTATTGCAATAAACATGATCAAATCATATTCATGCTCAACACAAACGCCAAATAACATTTATTTAGGTTTAACACTAATCCCGAAAGTATAGGGAGTGTGCGATGATGATCATATCAATCTTGGAACTACTTCCAACACACATTGTCACTTCACCATCAACTAGTCTCTCTTTATTCTATAACTCCTGTTTCGAGTTACTAATTTTTAGCAACCGAACAAGTATCAAATACTCAGGGGCTACTATAAACACTAGTATGGTACACATCAATAACCTGTATATCAAATATACCCTTGTTCACTTTGTTATCCTACTTATTCACCAAATATTCAGGGAATTTCCACTTCCAGTGACCATTTC
Source organism: Triticum aestivum (assembly GCF_018294505.1). Lineage (NCBI taxonomy): Eukaryota > Viridiplantae > Streptophyta > Magnoliopsida > Poales > Poaceae > Triticum > Triticum aestivum. The sequence continues at coordinate 544,279,886 of NC_057801.1, forward strand.
CTTTGCAGTAGAAGCACTCAGTTTCAGGCTTTGGTCCAGCTTTGGCCTTTTTCACGGGAGTGACAACTTGCTTGCCATTCTACTTGAAGTTCCCTTTCTTTCCCTTTGCCCTTTTCTTGAAACTAGTGGTCTTGTCAATTGTCAACACATGATGCTCTTTCTTGATTGCTACCTTCATCGATTTCAACATCACGAAGAGCTCGGGAATCGTTTTCGTCATCCCTTGCATACTATATTTCATCACGAAGTTCTAGTAACTTGGTGATAGTGACTAGAGAACTCTGTCAATCACTATCTTATCTGGAAGATTAACTCCCACTCGATTCAAGCGATTGTAGTACCCAGACAATCTAAGAACATGCTCACTAGTTGAGAAATTCTCCTCCATCTTTTAGCTATAGAACTTTTTGGAGACTTCATATCTCTCAACTCGGGTATTTGCTTGAAATATTAACTTCAACTCCTGGAACATCTCATATGGTCCATGACATTCAAAACGTCTTTGAAGTCCCGATTCTAAGCCGTTAAGCATGGTGCACAAAACTATCAAGTAGTCATCATATTGAGCTAGCCAAATGTTCATAATGTCTACATCTGCTCCTGCAATAGGTCTGTCACCTAGCGGTGCATTAAGGACATAATTTTTTTGTGCAGCAATGAGGATAAACCTCAGATTATGAACCCAATCTGCATCATTGCTACTATCATTTTTCAACTTAGTTTTCTCTAGGAACACATATAAAACATTAGGAAGCAACAACGCGAGCTATTGATCTACAACATTATATGCAAAATACTATCAGGACTAAGTTCATGATAAATTAAAGTTCAATTAATCATATTACTTAAGAACTCCCACTTAGATATACATCCCTCTAATCATCTAAGTGATCACGTGATCCAAATCAACTAAACCATGTCCAATCATCACGTGAGATGGAGTAGTTATCAATGGTGAACATCATTATGTTGATCATATCTACTATATGATTCCCGCTCGACCTTTCGGTCTCAGTGTTCCGAGGCCATATCTGTATATGCTAGGCTCGTCAAGTTTAACCTAAATATTCCGCGTGTGCAACTGTTTTGCACCTGTTGTATTTGAACGTAGAGCCTGTCACACCCGATCATCACGTGGTGTCTCAGCACGAAGAACATTCGCAATGGTGCATACTCAGGGAGAACACTTATACCTTGAAATTTAGTGAGAGATCATCTTATACTACTACCGTCAATCAAAGCAAAATAAGATGCATAAAGGATAAACATCACATGCAATCCTTATAAGTGATATAATATGGCCATCATCATCTTGTGCTTGTGATCACCATCTCCGAAGCACCGTCATGATCACCATCGTCACCGGTGCGACACCTTGATCTTCATCGTAGCATTGTTGTCGTTTCGCCACCTATTGCTTCTACGACTATTGCTACCGCTTAGTGATAATGTAAAGCAATTACAGGGTGATTGTATTGCATATAATAAAGCAACAACCATATGGCTCCTGTCAGCTGCCGATAACTTTGTTACAAAAAATGATCATCTCATACAATAAAATTTAGCATCATGTCTTGACCATATCACATCACAACATGCCATGCAAAAACAAGTTAGACGTCCTCTACTTTGTTGTTGCAAGTTTTATATGGCTGCTACGGGCTGAGCAAGAACCATTCTTATCTACACATCAAAACCACAATGATAGTTCGTCAAGTTAGTGTTGTTTTAACCTTCTCAAGGACCAGGCGTAGCCACACTCGGTTCAACTAAAGTTGGAGAAACTGACACCCGCCAGCCACCTATGTGCAAAGCACGTCGGTAGAACCAGTCTCGCGTAAGCGTACGTGTAATGTCGGTCCGGGCCGCTTCATCCAACAATTCCGCCGAACCAAAGTATGACATGCTGGTAAGCAGTATGACTTGTATCGCCCACAACTCACTTGTGTTCTACTCGTGCATATAACAACTACGCATAAAACCTGGCTCGGATGCCACTGTTGGGGAACATAATAATTTCAAAAAAATTCCTACGCACACGCAAGATCATGGTGATGCATAGCAACGAGAGGGGAAAGTGTTCTCCACGTACCCTCGTAGACCAAAAGCGGAAGCGTTAGCACAACGCGGTTGATGTAGTCGTACGTCTTCACGATCTGACCGATCAAGTACCGAACGTACGACACCTCCGAGTTCAGCACACGTTTAGCTCGATGATGTCCCACGAACTCCGATCCAGCAGAGCTTTGCGGGAGAGTTTCATCAGCACAACGGAGTGATGATGGTGTTGATGATGCTACCGACGTAGGGCTTCACCTAAGCACTACTACGATATTACAGAAGTGGAATATGGTGGAGGGGAGCACCGCACACGGCTAAGAGATCAAGAGATCAATTGTTGTATCTAGAGGTGCCCCCCTGCCCCCGTATATAAAGGACGGAGGGAGAGGCCGACCCTAGAGGAGGGCGCGCCAAGTGTGGGGAGTCCTACTAGGACTCCCAAGTCCTAGTAGGATTCCCCTTTCCTTTCTGGAGTAGGAGAGAAGGAAAGAGGGGGAGAGGGAGATGGAAAAGGGGGCTGCACCCCTTGTCCAATTCGGACCAGAGGGGGGGCGTGCCTCCTTCCTTTTGGCCTCTCTCCTCTATTCCCGTATGGCCCAATAAGGCCCATATATTCCCCGGCGAGTTCCCGTAACTCTCCGGTACTCCGAAAAATACCCGGATCACTTAGAACCCTTCCGAAGTCTGAATATAGTCGTCTAATATATTGATCTTTACGTCTCGACCATTTCGAGACTCCTTGTCATGTCTCCTATCTCATCCGGGACAACAAACTACCTTCGGCACATCAAAACACATAAAGTCATAATATCGATCGTCACCGAACTTTAAGCATGCGGACCCTAAGGGTCTGAGAACTATGTAGACATGACTGAGACATGAATACGGTCAATAACCAATAGCAAAACCTGGATGCTCATATTTGCTCCCACATATTCTACGAAGATCTTTATCGGTCAAACCGCATAACAACATACGTTGTTCCTTTTGTCATCGGTATGTTACTTGCCCGAGATTCGATCGTCGGTATCTCAATACCTAGTTCAATCTCGTTACCGGCAAGTCTCTTTACTCGTTATGTAATGCATCATCCCGCAACTAACTCGTTAGTCACATTGCTTGCAAGGCTTATAGTGATGTGCATTACCGAGAGGGCCCAGAGATACCTCTCCAACAATCGGAGTGACAAATCCTAATCTCGAAATACGCCAACTCAACATGTACCTTCGGAGACACCTGTAGAGCACCTTTATAATCACCCAGTTACGTTGTGACGCTTGGTAGCACACAAAGTGTTCCTCCAGTAAATGGGAGTTGCATAATCTCATAGTCATAGGAACATGTATAAGTCATGAAGAAAGCAATAGCAACATACTAAACGATCAAGTGCTAAGCTAACGGAATGGGTCAAGTCAATCACATCATTTTCTAATGATGTGATCCCGTTAATCAAATGACAACTCATGTCTATGGTTAGGAAACTTAACCATCTTTGATTAATGAGCTAGTCAAGTAGAGGCATACTAGTGACACTATGTTTGTCTATGTATTCACACATGTACGAAGCTTCCGAGTAATACAATTCTAGCATGAATAATGAACATTTATCATGAAATAAGGAAATAAATAATAACTTTATTATTGCCTCTAGGGCATATTTCCTTCACAAACATAGTCATCCAATATATCGATCTTTATGTCTCGACCATTTTGAGACTCCTTGTCATGTATGTGATCATATCCGGGACTCCAAACTACCTTCGGTACATCAAAATGAATAAACTCATAATACCGATCATCACCGAATGTTAAGCGTGCGGACCCTACGGGTTCGAGAACTATGTAGACATGACCGGGACACGTCTCCGGCCAATAACCAATAGCGGAACTTGGATGCTCATATTGGCTCCTACATATTCTACGAAGATCTTTGTCGGTCAAACCACATAACAACATACGTTGTTCCCTTTGTCATTGGTATCTTACTTGCCCGAGATTCGATCATCGGTATCTCAATACCTAGCTCAATCTCGTTACCGGCAAGTCTCTTTACTCTTCCCGTAATAAATCATCCCGCAACTAACTCATTAGTCACATTGCTTGCAAGGATTATAGTAATGTGCATTACCGACAGGGCCCAGACATACCTCTCCAACAATCAGAGTGACAAATCCTAATCTCGATCTATGCCAACTCAACAAGTACCATCGGAGACACCTGTAGAGCACCTTTATAATCACCCAGTTACGTTGTGACGTTTGGCAACACACAAAGTGTTCCTCCGGTAATCGGGAGTTGCATAATCTCATAGTCATAGGAACATGTATAAGTCATGAAGAAAGCAATAGCAGTAAACTAAAACTATCAAGTGCTAAGCTAATGGAATGGGTCAAGTCAATCACATCATTCTCCCAATGATGTGATCCCGTTTATCAAATAACAACTCATGTCTTTGATCAACGAGCTAGTCTAGTCGAGGCATACTAGTGACAGTATGTCTGTCTATGTATTCATATATGAACTATGTTTCCAGTTAATATAATTCTAGCATGAATATTAAACATTTATCATGAAATAAGGAAATAAATAATAACTTTATTATTGCCTCTAGAGCATATTTCCTTAAGTATCCCACTTGGACTAGAGTCAATAATCTAGATTACACAGTAATGATTCTAACACCCATGGAGTCTTAGTGCTGGTCATGTTTTGCTCGTGAGAGAGGCTTAGTCAACGGGTCTGCAACATTCTGATCCGTATGTATCTTGCAAATCTCTATGTCTCCCACCTGGACTTGGTCACGGATGGAATTGAAGCGTCTCTTGATGTGCTTGGTTTTCTAGTGAAATCTAGATTCCTTTGCCAGGCAAATTGCACCAGTATTGTCGCAAAAGATTTTCATTGGACCCGATGCACTAGGTATGACACCTAGATCGGATATGAACTCCTTTATCCAGACTCCTTCATTTGCTGCTTCCGAAGCAGCTATGTACTCCGCTTCACATGTAGATCCCACCACGACGCTTTGTTGAGAACTGCACCAACTGACAGCTCCATCGTTCAATATAAACACGTATCCGGTCTGCGATTTAGAATCGTCTGGATCAGTGTCAAAGCTTGCATCGACGTAACCATTTACGACGAGCTCTTTGTCACCTCCATAAACAAGAAACATATCCTTAGTCCTTTTCAGGTATTTCAGGATGTTCTTGACCGCTGTCCAGTGATCCACTCATGGATTACTTTGGTACCTCCCTGCTAAACTAATAGCAAGGCACACATCAGGTCTGGTACACAGCATTGCATACATGATAGAGCCTATGGCTGAAGAATAGGGAACATTTTTCATTTTCTCTCTATCTTCTACAGTGGTCGGGCATCGAGTCTGACTCAACTTCACACCTTGTAACACAGGCAAGAACCCTTTCTTTGCTTGATCCATTTTAAACTTTTTCAAAACTTTATCATGGTATGTGCTTTGTGAAAGTCCAATTAAGCGTCTTGATCTATCTCTATAGATCTTGTTGCCCAATATATAAGCAGCTTCACCGAGGTCTTTCATTGAAACACTCTTATTCAAGTGTCCTTTTATGCTATCCAGAAATTCTATATCATTTCCAATCAATAATATGTCATCTACATATAGTATAGAAATGCTACAGAGCTCCCACTCACTTTCTTGTAAATACAGGCTTCTCCAAAAGTCTGTATAAAACCATATGCTTTGATCACACTATCAAAATGTTTATTCCAACTCCGAGAGGCTTGCACCAGTCCATAAATGGATCGCTGGAGCTTGCACACTTTGTTAGTACCTTTTGGATCGACAAAACCTTCTGGTTGCATCATATACAACTCTTCTTCCATAAATCCATTCAGGAATGTTGTTTTGACATCCATTTGCCAAATTTCATAATCATAAAATGCGGCAATTGCTAACATGATTCGGACAGACTTAAGCATTGCTATGGGTGAGAAAGTCTCATCGTAGTCAACTCCTTGAACTTGTCGAAAACCTTTCACAACAAGTCAAGTTTTGTAGACAGTAACATTACTGTCAGCGTCAGTCTTCTTCTTGAAGATCCATTTATTCTCGATGGCTTGCCGATCATCGGGCAAGTCAACCAAATTCCACACTTTGTTCTCATACATGGATCCCATCTCAGATTTCATGGCCTTAAGCCATTTTGCGGAATCTGGGCTCATCATCTCTTCCTCATAGTTTGTAGGTTCGCCATGGTCAAGTAACATGACCTCCAGAATTGGATTACTGTACGACTCTGGTGCGGATCTTATTCTGGTTGACCTATGAGGTTCGGTAGTAACTTGATCTGAAGTTTCTTGATCAATATCATTAGCTTCCTCACTAATTGGTGTGTGATGATCTACTTTTCAATAAGGGAGCAGGTACAGTTACCTCATCAAGTTCTACTTTCCTCCCACTCACTTCTTTCGAGAGAAACTCCTTCTCTAGAAAGGATCCATTTTTAGCAACGAATGTCGTGCCTTCGGATTTGTGATAGAAGGTGTACCCAACAGTCTCCTTTGGGTATCCTATGAAGACACATTTCTCCGATTTGGGTTCGAGCTTATCAGCTTGAAGATTTTTCACATAAGCATTGCAACCCCAAACTTTAAGAAATGACAACTTTGGTTTCTTGCCAAACCATAGTTCATAAGGTGTCATCTCAACGGATTTAGAAGGTGCCCTATTTAACGTGAATGCAGCCGTCTCTAAAGCATAACCCCAAAAATATAGCGGTAAATTAGTAAGAGACATCATAGATCGCACCATATCTAATAAAGTGCGGTTACGACATTCGGACACACCATTACGTTGTGGTGTTCCGGGTGGCGTGAGTTGCGAAACTATTCTGCATTGTTTCAAATAAAGACCAAACTCGTAACTCAAATATTCTCCTCCACGATCAGATTGTAGAAACTTTATTTTCTTGATACGATGATTTTCTACTTCACTCTCAAATTCTTTGAACTTTTCAAATGTTTCAGATTATGTTTCATTAAGTAGATATACCCATATCTGCTCAAATCATCTGTGAAGGTGAGAAAATAACGATACCCGCTGCTAGCCTCAATATTCATTGGACCACATACATCAGTATGTATGATTTCCAACAAATCTGTTGCTCGCTCCATTGTTTCGGAGAACGACGTTTTAGTCATCTTGCCCATGAGGCATGGTTTGCAAGTACCAAGTGATTCATAATCAAGTGATTCCAAAAGTCCATCAATATGGAGTTTCTTCATGCGCTTTACACCAATATGACCTAAACGGCAGTGCCACAAATAAGTTGCACTATTGACGATGTCCTGGACTAGGGGGTACTCAACACGTTGTCTCCCGATCAGTTGGATTGGGCCGAGGACCCCCATGGTCGTATACTCATGGGCCAGTCCGGACAGCTGCCGCATACAAGGAAGAATCCACAAGACTTGGCAATCAAGACAAGGACTCCTCCCCCACCGGCGTATTCGGCTAGGACTCTTGTTATCCTAGGTCTCTGGTGCATTATATAAACCGGGGCCAGGCTAGTCGATAGACATATACAACAATCATACCATAGGCTAGCTTCTAGGGTTTAGCCTCTCTGATCTCGTGGTAGATCAACTCTTGTACTACCCATATCATCAATATTAATCAAGCAGGAGTAGGGTTTTACCTCCATCGAGAGGGCCCGAACCTGGGTAAATATTGTGTCCCTTACCTCCTGTTACCATTGATCCTAAGACGCACTGCTTGGGACCACCTACCCGAGATCCGCCAGTTTTGACACCGAACCTTGGTGATTTCATCGAAAATTCCGCTGTGTGATCGGCGAAAGGATCAATGGCTCGACTGCAGGTCAACTGCGACGTCGCCTTCTTCGTCACCGGCTCGACCGGTCACCTTGGCTTGACCGAGGACTGCGCCCTACCTCCGATCGTCATGTTCGGATGAAGGCCTTCATCAACACCAACTCTGATCTTTATCAAGACCATGGAGGAGTCATCCATGGAGCTCGGGGGCTCAACGTCAACATTGCCCTCACGCGACCGTGCTGTTTTTCTGTACAGCAAACTTGTATCCGCCGCCACCGCCTCCTCGAGTGTCTCTGAAACGATTACTTCGGTGGAATTATGCGGAATTAAGTCTACAATAACCCTGCAAAAATTTCGTCGAGTTCCGATGGAGGAATCTCCAGCAATCTCCGATATACCGGAGCCCTGTTGAATCTGGACGAGAGTCCGGACGAGTTTAGGGCATGGTATCCAGCATCTAGCTCGGATGTCCTTTGGAGGATCCAACCGTTGATTTGTTGCGGAATTCCCATACCTACCACCTGCCAAAAATTTAGCTCGATCCGGCCGTCCAAACTCCGGGAAACTTCCAATTAGTGTATCACTTTTTGGATCTGTTTTCTGCGCGAGAACGAATCCGACCCGAATGCATCTTCTTTATGAACGGAATCTCGGACATCCTTTTCGAAGGAAGTTTTCGTATGGGGTGTTGTGTTTTATTCTCAAACACATCCCAGTAGTATTAAAAGTATTCTTGCAATACAAACTTCACCGTCGCGCCGGTGTCAAACCAGCCCAACAACATCACTCCACGGCGGCCGACCTGCGTTAGACACGTCGTCGCTTTGTTGAGCCGAGCTCAATTTCTTAGGATCATCATCTCGTCCAGCCGAACAATAGTTCGGCATGGCGAAGGATAAATTGTCACCAACATCGCCGCCCCACGGATTACACGGAGCGGGCACACCTGCATCACCACACGGTCACTTCATCAAGCCGACATCGACCACGTCACGACCTGCATCACTGGACCGGGGGCTTCATCATCTCTTCATCAACCTACTTCGGAGACTTCGGCGTCGCTGGCCGACCAGCTCCGTCACGTTAGCTGGACCGAGGGCTTTGCCTCGGCGAGCCAACCTTTGCCAGCATCACCATGCCGTTGCTTCATCGCCCATCGGGCGATAGGTGTGCGGATCGAGTCCCAATTTTGGGAATCACCTTTCTTCGGATTGCTACAACAAATAAGCCAGGTGCTATTAATCCTAGTATTTTTTGCTTGTTAGGGTTCATTTTTTCCAATGAATTATTACTCTGGTTTGTCCGTCATATGTACGTAGGTCTATCAAATGGTGGCCGCATTAACGACGGTCGCATGGTGGTTCGGTCAGTTTCTGTACATAGTCCAGCGAACGCCGCATCCGGAACTCGAACCGACCTGTGAATTCAGGCCTTGCCATGCCTTTACCGCATCACGCCGCCGCCCTGCATTGACATTGACTTCGGCGTCAGGCCATATTTCTTTTATTACTCACTTTGCATAAATTATTTGTTATGCAACGAATTTTTTTATTTTTTATTTTTATTATTATTACTATTATCTCCAGTTTGCACTATTTTTTGTGCACAGGAAAATGATCCAGCCGGACTATATCCTTTGGCGTCACCTCGGCTAGACGTGGGGCTTCGTCAACACTTCATTACCCCATGCTGGAGACTTCGGCATCACCCTACTGTCCTGCATTGACCGTGCTATGTCACCACTTCGGAGTGTCGAGCTCTTTGCTTCGCCACCTCAGGACCGGCTCGGGGATGGAACCTTGTCCCGCATCAAGCTCGGACCGCGTCATCAATACCGAACACATTAACCAGCTAAGTTGTCTTCATGCTCAAAGTTTTAAATTTTTAACTTGTGTTCGGCTCGGCCAAGCATTATACTTTTTTGGAAAAAAGGTGCTTGTAAAAATTTCCTTGTCCAAACTTTGTTTGTGACGCGCAAATTCAAATACCCTGTTTACTTGGGGGCTTCCTTCATGAAGCTTTTTCCTCTTGCATATGATTATACTTGTACGGCTTCATTCCTTGTTCGTGTATTACGCCAAAATATGCACCATATTGACTTAAGCGATTTGCAAGCTGGGTTGCCTGGCTCCTGTGCTTACCCCTACGTTCCCGATTGGTCGGCTAGGGAGTAAAGGGAGCACCTCTGCGATTGTCACGATCGGGTCAACCGAGCCGGACCTCAGACCGGGTGAAGCCGAAAGCTAGCGCTCTTATTGTTTTCAATCATGGTCGGCACACAACAGTACTCATGAGTACAAAAAATTTATTGCACAAGTCTGATAATAACAATGAGCACCGAAGAAAGGTATCGGTGGGGGTACTATTTTCTTCGAAGATGCTTCTTACTCTTCACAGTAATATAGCATAAGTTCCCTGAGCGCGCTTTGTCTGTTACAGCCTTATGGCCTGATTGCCTGGTTATTGGAAACACCGTCGATATTCTCGACAGATGGAGTACATAACACTTTTCGGTCCTTGACCGAAGAGGGAGAAGCCGACGGTCGGTTAAGACGCGTTTAAAGTTCGGTTGAACATAGATATGATATAAGTACTTCGGTACATGTAATCATTCTTTTACCCAAGTCACTTGGGGGCTCTTAAATTTATATGAGCCATTTTATGATAAGTGTTTTTCTTCTAGTCATTGCAAAGTTTTTATTATTATTTATCACTCCTTTTATCGACACAAGTGTGCGGTCACTAGCCGGGGAGCCTAATTTCTCTCTCAAAGCTGCTAGAGTTTAGTTTGCTAAACTGGCCTAGTAAGAAGTACTACGCCTTCGGGATAGGAGGTTGAAGCCGTAGGCTGACCCGCTTGAAGTTTTGAGATAGGATGTGCCATGTTAAAGCACGGTAGAAGCACCTTTTTTTTCTAAAGTCCAATTTTCGGGTTGGCACCGAACACTTGATCTAGTTCGGACATTAACCATTTGAATAAGTTTTTTGGCTTTTCGAGCCCATGGCACTATTAAACTATTTGTGTGTTTTCAGCACAAGTCTCGCAGTGCAATGTCGGACACCTTTAGAGATTCGGCAAAAACATTCTCGGATATTGCTATATATGCATCGGTTTCAAATTGTGTCTTCGGTCAATAGTTGGGTTGCCCGGCTCCTGCGCTTGCCTCCTATGTTCCGCTTTGTTCGGCTAGGTGTGCAAAGGGAGAACCACTGCGATTGTGCTTCCAGCTCACATGGTTAAGCACCTCAGTGGAGAAAGCTGAAAATAGACTGTCACAATAAGCGTAAACTGGTCGGCGATCCGATGACGGTGTTAAACGACGGGCCATTCCTAACAATGGCCGAAGTGTTTATGGCTTGACCTCGACTGTCACCGCACACTACCGTGGGCTATTAACTGGCCTCCCAAACTAAATCCTCGATATTTTGCTCTTACAATGGAGCTGAGGTTTCATGATCATGCTTAGCATGACAACCCAAAGAAAGGAACCGATAGCGGGACTATTTTCTTTGGAAGACATTTCTTCTGTTAAACAGTAATATAACATGTCTCTCCGCGTACCTTTGTTTATAAAACCGTATGGCCAGATTGCCTTGGTTGTTGTAAATCTTTGCCCTCATAAAGGCTTTATAAAGTAGGACAAACACTCCTCGGATATTGGCCGAGGAGGTGGAAGCTGATGGTCGGTCAACAAAGTTTTGTACAATATGGATCCGAGCATTAATGACGTAAAGTACTTGGATACATAGAGTCATTACACATAATTTGTGATTTTACTATGGATATCGATACTTAATTCGGCCTCCCGTGCCCGCATTAAGGCTCGGGGGCTACTGGGCTTCGGGCCTATTATTTACAAATATTAAAGGGGCACATCGATCCCCTGATCTGGTGTTGCCACCCGACCAGTGTCTCAGGGGCTACTGCATTGCCTGTCCAATGTAGAAAATATTAAGTGTAATACAGTCTCCAAGGAGATTTTGATCCTCGGGTTGGTCGTCCGCACCCAACCTGAGTCTTGAGGACTGAGCATGCCGCTTTTTGTGTCCCGAAGTATTCTGCCGAGCTAGGACTTGATCCTCAGCCGATTTTGCAAATCAACCTGAGTCTCAGTAGCTATGGGGATCAGCGGTCTTATGTCATCCTTCATGGGCATCTCGGGTTTTAGACCGATACCCACCTTGAGGGCTACTGGCTATGTATCTCGGCAGAGAATAAATTGCATCAATCTAAAATATTGACAAAAATCGGCCCACATTCGGGGTGGTGCACCACCTCGGAAGTAGTCCGGCATAAAGCTCGGGCACTAGTGGCTGGCTCCATAGAGGGCATGTCCGGCATTAAGCTCGGCTAAACTCCTTCAAAATTCTTTGAACCAATGTGATTTACGACACCTCGGATACAGTCCGGCGTTGGAGCTTGGATACATAGTCCGGCGTTGGAGCTCGGATACATAGTCCAGCGTTGGAGCCCGGATACATAGTCCGGCGTTGGAGCTCGGATACATTCCAGCGTTAGAGCTGGGAAGCGGTCCGGCGTTGGGGCTCGGCTGCAAAAGATACTTCGAATGTAGTCCGGCGTTGGAGCTCGGACGCAAGAGGACGCTGCCGCCCGGGAATAACTTCAAACCCGAAGTGTGGCATAAAAATAACAAGGCATTGATAAAGGCCGTAAACTTAAAGGGGCTCCTCGGATACCCGACGTGCAAACTCGTCGAATGCATTTCGGTGATCCTCAAGGTAGAAGATGAGAAGATTTGTTGAACCAGGTTTCAAGATCGGCAACCGAAGATGAAGAACAGTTCGGAAGAATCGAGGAGCGTTCCTAACTTGAAGACCGGTTCAGGGGGCTACTGACGGTGTCCTGGACTAGGGGGTACTCAACACGTCGTCTCCTGGTCAGTTGGATTGGGCCGAGGACCCCCATGGCCGTATACTCATGGGCCAGTCCGGACAGCTGTCGCATACAAGGAGGAATCCACAAGACTTGGCGATCAAGACAAGGACTCCTCCCCCACCGGCGTATTCGGCTAGGACTCTTGTTATCCTAGGTCTCTGGTGCATTATATAAACCGGGCCAGGCTAGTCGATAGACATATATAACAATCATACCATAGGCTAGCTTCTAGGGTTTAGCCTCTCTGATCTCGTGGTAGATCAACTCTTGTACTACCCATATCATCAATATTAATCAAGCAGGAGTAGGGTTTTACCTCCATCGAGAGGGCCCGAACCTGTGTAAACATTGTGTCCCTTGCCTCCTGTTACCATTGATCCTAAGACGCACTGCTTGGGACCCCCTACCCGAGATTCGCCGGTTTTGACACCGACAACTATCATTATCATCTCTGCATCTTTTGGCTACAACATTATGAATATGTGTATCACTACAATCAAGATTCAATAAAAATAGACCACTCTTCAAGGGTGCATGACCATAAAAGATATTACTCATATAAATAGAACAACCATTATTCTCATATTTAAATGAATAACCGTCTTGCATCAAACAAGATCCAGATATAATGTTCATGCTTAACGCTGGCACCAAATAACAATTATTCAGGTCTAAAACTAATCCCGAAGGTAGATGTAGAGGTAGCGTGCTGACCGGGATCACATTGACTTTGGAACCATTTCCCACGCACATTGTCACCTTGTCCTTAGCCAATCTTTGCTTAATCCGTAGTCCTGTTTCGAGTCGCAAATGTTAGCAACAGAACCAGTATCAAATACCCAGGTGCTACTGCGAGCTTTAGTAAGGTACACATCAACAACATGTATATCACATATACCTTTGTTCACCTTGCCATCCTTCTTATCCGCCAAATACTTGGGGCAGTTCCGCTTCCAATGACCAGTCCCTCTGCAGTAGAAGCACTCAGTCTCGGGCTTAGGTACAGACTTGGGTTTCTTCTCCTGAGAAGCAGCTTGTTTGTCGTTCTTCATGAAGTTCCACTTCTTATTCCCTTTACCCCTTTTCTTGAAACCGGTGGGCTTGTTGACCATCAACACTTGATGGTCCTTCTTGATTTCTACCTCCGCAGCCTTTAGCATCGCAAAGAGCTCAGGAATTGTCTTTTCCATCCCTTGCATATTATAGTTCATCACGAAGCTCTTGTAGCTTGGTGGCAGTGATTGAAGAATTCTGTCAATGACAATATCATCAGGAAGATTAACTCCCAGTTGAATCAAGTGATTATTATACCCAGACATTTTGAGTATATGTTCACTGACAGAACTATTCTCCTCCATCTTGCAGCTATAGAACTTATTGGAGACTTCATATCTCTTAATGCAGGCATTTGCTTGAAATATTAACTTCAACTCCTGAAACATCTCATATGCTCCATGACGTTCAAAATGTCGTTGAAGTCCCGGTTCTAAGCCATAAAGTATGGCACAATGAACTATCGAGTAGTCATCAGCTTTGCTCTGCCAGACGTTCACAACGTCCAGCGTTGCTCCTGCAGCGGGTCTTGCACCTAGCGGTGCTTCCAGGACGTAATTCTTCTATGTAGCAATGAGGATAATCCTCAAGTTACGGACCCAGTCCGTGTAATTGCTACCATCATCTTTGAACTTAGCTTTATCAAGGAACGCATTAAAATTCAACGGAACAACAGCATGGGCCATCTATCTAGAACAACATAGATAAGCAAAATACTATCGGTTACTAAGTTCATGATAAATTCAAGTTCAATTAATCAAATTACTTAAGAACAACCACTTAGATAGACATCCCTCTAATCATATAAGTGATCACGTGATCTAAAACAACTAAGCTAGTTCCGATCATCACGTGAAATGGAGTAGTTTTCAATGGTGAACATCACTATGTTGATCATATCTACTATATGATTCACGCTCGACCTTTCGGTCTCAGTGTTCCTAGGCCATATCTGCATATGCTAGGCTCGTCAAGTTTAACCCAAGTATTTCTGTGTGTGCAAAACTGGCTTGCACCCATTGTATGTGAACGTAGAGCTTATCACACCCGATCATCATGTGGTGTCTCGGCATGACGAACTTTGGCAACGGTGCATACTCAGGGAGAACACTTATACCTTGAAATTTAGTGAGAGATCATCTTATAATGCTACCATCAATCAAAGAAAAATAAGATGCATAAAAGATAAACATCACATGCAATCAATATAAGTGATATGATATGGCCATCATCATCTTGTGCCTTTGATCTCCATCTCCAAAGCACCGTCATGATCACCATCGTCATCGGCACGACACCTTGATCTCCATCGTAGCATCATTGTCATCTCGCCAACTATTGCTTCTACGACTATAGCTACCTCTTAGTGATAAAGTAAAGCAATTACAGGGCGATTGCATTGCATACAATAAAGCGACAACCATATGGCTCCTGCCAGTTGCCGATAACTCTGTTACAAAACATGATCATCTCATACAATAAAATTTAGCATCATGTCTTGACCATATCACATCACAACATGCCCTGCAAAAACAAGTTATACGTCCTCTACTTTGTTGTTGCAAGTTTTACGTGGCTGCTACGGGCTGAGCAAGAACCGTTCTTACCTACGCATCAAAACCACAATGATATTTTGTCAAGTTAGTGTTGTTTTAACATTCAACAAGGACCGGGCGTAGCCACACTCGATTCAACTAAAGTTGGAGAAACTGACACCCGCCAGCCACCTATGTGCAAAGCACGTCGGTAGAACCAGTCTCGTGTAAGCGTACGCGTAATATCAGTCTGGGCCGCTTCATCCAACAATACCGCCGAATCAAAGTATGAAATGCTGGTAAGCAGTATGACTTGTATCGCCCACAACTCACTTGTGTTCTACTCATGCATATAACATCTACGCTTAAACCTGGCTCGGATGCCACAGTTGGGGATCGTAGTAATTTCAAAAAAATTCCTATGCACACGCAGGATCATGGTGATGCATAGCAACGAGAGGGGAGAGTGTTGTCCACGTACCCTCGTAGACCGTAAGAGGAAGCGTTATGACAACGCGGTTGATGTACTCGTACGTCCTCATGATCGACCGATCCTAGTACCGAATGTACGGCACCTCCGCGATCTACACAAGTTCAGCTCAGTGATGTCCCACGAACTCACGATCTAGTAGAGCTTCGAGGGAGAGTTTCGTCAGCACAACGGCGTGATGACGGTGTTGATGAAGCTACCGATGTAGGGATTCGCCTAAGCACCGCTACGATATGATCGAGGTGGATTATGGTGGAGGGGGGCACCGCACACGGCTAATGATCAATGATCAACTTGTGTGTCTTGGGGTGCCCCCCCACCCCCGTATATAAAGGAGCTAGGGGGGAGGCGGCCAGCTAGGAGGAGGGTGCGCCAAGGGGGGAGTCCTACTCCCACCGGGAGTAGGACTCCTCCTTTCCTAGTAGGAGCAGGAGAAGGGGGAAGGAGGAGAGAGGGGGGAAGGAAAGGGGGGTGCCGCCCCCCTCCTTGTCCAATTCGGACTAGAGGGGAAGGGGGCGTGCGGCCCTGCCTTGGCCGCCCCTCCTATTCTCCACTAAGGCCCAATAGGCCCATTATACTCCCCGGGGGGTTTCGGTAACACCCCGGTACTCCGATATATGTCCGAACTTGCCCGGAACACTTCCGAAGTCCAAACATAGTCACCAATATATCGATCTTTATGTCTCGACCATTTCGAGACTCCTCGTCATGTCCGTGATCATATCCGGGACTCCAAACTACCTTTGGTACATAAAAACACATAAACTCATAATATCGATCGTCACCGAACGTTAAACGTGCGGACCCTACAGGTTCGAGAACTATCTAGACATGACCGAGACATGTTCTAGTCAATAACCAATAGCGGAACCTGGATGCTCATATTGGCTCCTACATATTCTACGAGGATCTTTATCGGTCAAATCGCATAACAAAATACGTTGTTCCCTTTGTCATTGGTATGTTACTTGCCCGAGATTTGATCGTCGGTATCTCAATATCTAGCTCAATCTCGTTATCGGCAAGTCTCTTTACTCATTCCGTAATGCATCATCCCGCAACTAACTCATTAGTCACATTGCTTGCAAGGCTTATAGTAATGTGCATTACCGAGAGGGCCCAGAGATACCTCTCCGACAATCGGAGTGAAAAATCCTAATCTCGACCTATGTCAACTAAAAAAGTACCATCGGAGACACCTGTAGAGCACCTTTATAATCACCCAGCTACGTTGTGATGTTTGGTACCACACAAAGTGTTCCTCCGGTAATCGGGAGTTGCATAATCTCATAGTCATGGGAACATGTATAAGTCATGAAGAAAGCAATAGCAGTAAACTAAAACGATCAAGTGCTAAGCTAATGGAATGGCTCAAGTCAATCACATCATTCCCCCAATGATATGATCCCGTTTATCAAATAACAACTCATGTCTATGGTTAGGAAACCTTAACCATCTTTGATCAACGAGCTAGTCTAGTAGAGGCATACTAGTGACACTATGTTTCTCTATGTATTCACACATGTTGTATGTTTCCGGTTAATACAATTCTAGCATTAATAATAAACATTTATCATGAAATAAGGAAATAAATAATAACTTTATTATTACCTCTAGGGCATATTTCCTTCAGGACATCCATGCACTGGTGGACATGCCAGGCGACAGACGACCGGTGAACCACGGACGTTCGAGACCTGGGGTGATTTTTGGGCTTGTGCAATATTGCTGCACAGCAACCGGACAGCCGAGAGAAGTCGGTCGACCGGGAACTATGAGTCATCGGACGTCCAAGAACCTTCGGATGATCGATGGCAAAGGGTTTGGCAGATGACACTCGCCATATCTAGAGGAACCAAAAACCAGGAATAGGTATATGATAAAATATTATGGACAATCAAACCTGTAAAATACCACATGGTGAGCAACTAGACATGCAAGTTAAGAACCCAAAACATGATTGGACAGCCTCTCCTTTTGAGGAGAGTAGGTGGCCAAGAGGGCACCATGTGTGAGTATGAGTGTCGTGATGCCATAAAAATAGTGTCCTTGGGCTCAATAACACGACTCCATCATTTTAAAGTACCATAGTTCGAAGAACATGGTAACTTTGAGATTGTTTGTTTTATTTATGCATTATATTGGGTGAGAGTACTCATGAGTTGAGAGTCTCCCCTTAAATATATGCCTACATCTAAACAAGACATGACGAAAAATGCATGAATGGGTACTAGATTTCACATAATGTTGTCAAGCTCCAAGATACCAAGTTCACGCCTAAGTTGAAAAAACCTTGGTTCATCCAATGGCTTGGTGAATATGCCTGCAAGTTGAATATCTGTACCGACATGATCAATATGAATGTTCCCCTTCTCCACATGATCTCTCAAGAATTTATACCTAATATCAATGTGCTTGGTGCGGGTATGATCTTTGGGATTCTCAACAATATTGATGGCACTTTCATTATCACACACAAGAGGCACATGTCTATAGGTGATACTGTAATCCTTCAAAGTTTGCCTCATCCATAGTAACTGAGTTGCACAACTAGGGGTTGCAATGTATTCAGCTTCGGCGGTGGAGATAGCAACACAATTTTTCTTCTTCGAGGACCAACTAACCAAGGAGTGTCCAAGAAACTGACATGCACCGGAGGTGGACTTTCGTCCGACTTTGTCTCCAGCCCAATCCGCATCCGTGTACCCAATGAGATCAAACTTAGCATCCTTGGGGTACCATAGACCCAACTTTGGGGTTTGAACAAGGTATCTAAGAATATGCTTAACTGCCTTATGATGACTTTCCCTAGGGGAAGGTTGAAATCTAGCACACATGCATACACTGAACATGATGTCTGGTCTAGATGCACAAAGATAAAGCAATGAACCAATCATAGAGCAGTAAGTACATGGGTTGAAAGGAATACCATTTGCGTCTTTAGTGAGTACAATTTTGGTTGACATGGGAGTCCTACATGGACTGGCATCAGACATGCCAAACTTCTCTAGAATATCCTTAAGATACTTTGCTTGAGATAAGAATATTCCTACTTGAAATTGTTGAATTTGGAATTTGAGAAAGAACTCCAAATCCGCATTGAGTGACATCTCAAAGTTCTTGGTCATGGAAGCACGAACTTCTTGCACAAATGAATGTTAGGAGAACCAAAAATGATATCATCTACATAGATTTGGCATAAGATCACGTCACCCTTGTCCCTCTTAGTAAAAAGAGTGGGATCGGTCACCCCTCTCACAAAACCATCATCGAGTAAAAAAACATCTTAAGATGATCATACCAAGCACGAGGTGCTTGTTTGAGGCCATACAGAGCCTTATGAAGTTTATACACATAGTCTTTGTGATCGGGATCAAAGAACCCAGGTGGTTGTGATACATATACTTCTTCTTGTAGAGGACCGTTATGGAAAGAACTCTTCACATACATTTGATGTAATGTAAAACCATTGAAAGCAGCATAAGCAAGTAAGATCCAAATAGATTCAAGACAGGCAATGGGAGCAAAGATCTCACCAGAGTCCAAACCTTCAACTTGTGAGTACCCTTGAGCCACTAACCTTGCCTTGTTGCGGATGATTATACCATTCTCATCTTGCTTGTTCTTAAAAATCCATTTTGTTCCAATGACATTGTGTTCGTAGTTGGCCTCTCGACTAACGACCACACTTGGTTACGTTCAAAAATGTTCAACTCTTCTTGCATAGCAATGAGCCAATCGTTGTACATCAATGATTCTTGTACCTTGAGAGGCCCAATACTAGACACAAATGAGAAGTGAGCACAAAATTTTGTCAATTGTTTACGAGTGACTCTACCTTCCGATATGCCGGTGAGAATTTTATCAACATCAACATGATCGGCCACTTGAGGCATGATGGAGGTTAGGGTTTCGCGAGGTTCAACTTCATGTCCATCATCCACGTCCTCAACATATGGATCATTAATGTGCGGTGGAAGATCTTCTTCTTCATATTGCATTTGTTTAGGTTCATTATCAATGATTGCACCTTCTTGTTCTCGCCCTTGATGATGAACTTATTCTTGAATATTATCCTGAATAGGGACTTGAACATCTTCTTGTACTTGGACTACGGGCATTGGTTGAGTAGTAGGAGCTTGAGGAGGTATGGGTGTTGGAGTGGTTTGATGATGTGTGAAGCTTCCATCTTCTTCCCCGTCATCATGAGGTTCTTGTTCCATTGGAAGAAATGCACCAACACCCATGGTAAAAATATCTTGAGAAGAATCTTCTTCACCTACATCACTTAGATCAACTTTCTCCCCATGGGAGCCATTAAATTCATCAAACACCACGTCACCTATTTCTACAACACATCCAGTGGATTTGTTGTAGATTCTATAGGCGTGAGAGTTTGATCCATAGCCAAGAAATATGCCCTATTGTTTTGGATTGAAATTTTCCCAATCATTCTCTTTTGTTGAGGATGAAACATTTGCACCCAAACACACAAAAGTACTTGATATTTGGCTTGTTCACAGTTAGGAGCTCATATGGAGTCTTTTCCAATAGAGTGCGGAGGAAGAGCCGGTTTGATGCATGATATGCAGTGTTGACAGCCTCGATGCAAAAACTATGTGGCGAGTTGTATTCATCCAGCATGGACCATGCCATCTCCACAAGTGTACGGTTCTTCTTTTCGGCTACACCATTTTGTTGAGGAGTGTATGGAGCAGAATATTGATGCTCAATCCCTTCATCACTAAGAAATTCTTCCAAGGTGTAGTTCTTGAACTCAGAGCCATTATCACTCCTTATTGCCAAGATGTCTTTATCAAACTTGCATTGTGCTTGCTTGGCAAAATCAATGAAGGTGATCTTCGTCTCGTCCTTGATTTGAGGAAAAACACCCATGGATATCTTGAGTAATCATCAACAATGACAAGCCCATACTTTTTCCCACCAAGACTATCCCATGAAGGAGGCCCAAAAAGATCCACATGAAGGAGCTCCAAAGGCCTTGAAGTAGACACGATATTCTTGGGTGGGTGCTTTGATTGATGTTGCTTCCCAGCTTTGCATGCACTACACACACAATATTTCTCAAAACAGACATTGGTTAGTCCAAGGATGTGATTACCTTTAGGAGATCTTGAAGATTCCTCATGCCGACATGGGCTAGCCGGCAATGCCATAGCCACCCCTTGTCGGCCTTGGCCATTAGACAAGTTGCATGGAATGTGCTCTCTTTCGAGAAATCAGCCGTGTAAAGGTTGCCATCCAACTCTCCAAAAAAGGCCACTTCGAGAGTAACTCTCTTAAAGACTTTCACATTCGTTAGTCCAAAGAGTGTATCATAACCAACAGAAGCCAATTGGCAAACATAACGCAAATGATATTTAAGAGATTTAACAAGCATGACATTTGCTAGAGACATGTCATTTGTGATAGCCACCTTGCCCAACCCGAGTACATGTCCTTTTGAACCTCTACCAAACATAATGCTCATAAATGGTTGAATAGCTTCCATGAAATTGTAGAGCAATTTGCTATCTCCGGTCATATGATTGGTACATCCACTATCAATCACCCATTTTACTCCACCGGAGAAGGCAACCTACACATAATTATGACTTGGTTAGAGGCACCTATTTTGCAATGGGACCTCTGAATTTAGTCACAAGGGTCTTAGGGACCCAAATAGCATAGAATTGGAATGCATTTCAAGGACCAACAAATTTTGCATAAACTTATCCATCCTTAGTCTTACGAAGTACATAGGATAGAGGCATGAACTCTTTTGGCTTGTTGAGAGTGGGCATGCCCCTTGTGGCCTTCCCACTAACAACCTTACCTTTGTACTTGTGCCCTTCTAGTACAAATGTTTCTTTTAGAGGGGTGGTGCACTTTTGAGAGGACAACTTCTTCTTGCTTTTGCTTGCGTCAAACCCGAGCCCCTCTTTGGCAAAAACCTCATTGTGTTGGGTCAACACCTCATTAAGGTTCTTTTGTCCTTGAGCACATGTCATGAGACCTTTCTCGATTTGAGCTTTGAGAAAGCGATTCTCCTCAAGAATAGATGCTAGATCACTGCTAGAGTTAGTAGTACAAGCATCAACATTGATAATAGGAGAAGAGTGGGCCTTGGATAGAGTTTCAAGATAAGTAAGATTGAGTGTCTCAAAACTCTTTGTAAGAAGGGTGAGCTCTTCTTCCTTAGTCTTGAGGGACACGGATATGAGCTCACAATCCTTAGAGAGAGAAGCATGAGACTTAACAAGCTTACTTTTATCATTCATCAACTCTTCACAAGAGTCCTTAGCCTTTTCCAAGGAGGCAAGATCTTTAGCATGAACATCAATGTTTGCACCAATTTTCAAGCATAGTTCATCATTTCGTGCTTCCTCATATTGGACTTTCCGCTCAAGGATTTCATATTTTTCCTTTCCTTGGTGACGAGGGTTTCGAGTTCCTTAATGGTGATGGTTTGCTTACTTTAGTAGTACAAGCATCAACATTGATAATAGGAGAAGAGTAGGACTTGGCTAGAGTTTCAAGATAAGTAAGATTGAGTGTCTCAAAACTCTTTGTAAGAAGGGTGAGCTCTTCTTCCTTAGTCTTGAGGGACACGGATATGAGCTCACAATCCTTAGAGAGAGAAGCATGAGGCTTAACAAGCTTACTTTTATCATTCATCAACTCTTCACAAGAGTCCTTAGCCTTTTTCAAGGAGGCAAGATCTTTAGCATGAACATCAATGTTTGCACCAATTTTCAAGCATAGTTCATCATTTCATGCTTCCTCATATTGGACTTTCCGCTCAAGGATTTCATTTTTTCCTTTTCCTTGGTGACGAGGGTTTCGAGTTCCTTAATGGTGATGGTTTGCTTACTTTAGTAGTACAAGCATCAACATTGATAATAGGAGAAGAGTAGGCCTTGGCTAGAGTTTCAAGATAAGTAAGATTGAGTGTCTCAAAACTCTTTGTAAGAAGGGTGAGCTCTTCTTCCTTAGTCTTGAGGGACACGGATATGATCTCACAATCCTTAGAGAGAGAAGCATGAGACTTAACAAGCTTACTTTTATCATTCATCAACTCTTCACAAGAGTCCTTAGCCTTTTTCAAGGAGGCAAGATCTTTAGCATGAACATCAATGTTTGCACCAATTTTCAAGCATAGTTCATCATTTCGTGCTTCCTCATATTGGACTTTCCGCTCAAGGATTTCATATTTTTCCTTTTCCTTGGTGACGAGGGTTTTGAGTTCCTTAATGGTGATGGTTTACTTACTCACCATCTCCATAAGCACACGAAACATAGTGAGCTTCTGTCCTTTGAGGGAGCACATGAACTTATTAAGTTTAGCTAGCATAGGATCATCTATATCATCATCCTCATAACTATCCTCCGCATCTAGATACTCATCACTAGGAGTAGAAGGAGTGAAAGAGGAGGATTTGATCATGGGGTTACCTTGACCTTGTCAGGAGAGCTTTGGTCCTCTCCATCTTCTACCACGGCCGTTGCCATTAGGCACTTGTGAGCGTTGCCCTTGTAGTCTTTCATGTAGTTGTAGGTGACCACATCACCACTCTTGTTCACTAGCCTCAAAGTGTTTTGAGAATGTTGAGAAACTCTGGCAACATCACTAACATCATCCGGATCAGATTTTTCATGAGCAACCATTGCTTTCCCATCTCTCTTCCTGAGCTTGGAGTTCAAAGGATTTGGCAACTTCTTCTTGGGAAAGTTCTTGGGAAACCTTGGTTTATCTTCTCTCTTCTCATAAGGGCACTCGTTGGAGAAGTGGTTGGTTTCTTCATAGTTGTAGCATTTCCTCACTCTCTTCTTCTGGAACCTTCCCTTGAATTTTCCTGCGCTAAAATTCTTGACAAAGAGAGCAATTTCTTCATATGACGGGCTCTCATCTGAGTCAATCTCATCACCATCCTTCTCCTCCTCCTCATATTCTTCTTCTTCACTTTGCTCTTCTTCACATACATGCTTGGCCTTCAATGCAAGATTGATCTTTGATGTTGAGGTACCATGCATGGCAAGATGTTTTGTGGCATTTGCCTTTGACTCTTCAAATAGTTGGAAAGTGGATATGATGTCATATGGAGTCATTTCCTTGAATCCATGGTGTTGTCTTATGTCCCACACCATTTGGTGATGATATGGAGCAAGAGCATGAAGCAATTTATCCACGAGAAATTGCTTAGTCAAGTTGAATCCTTCTTGAGTCTTGTCACATTCACATGACTCAATGTCGTTGGTGAGAGTCATGAGACGCTCAAGTAGTTGCTTGGGATATTCACCTTTCTCCATACAAATGTTTTGCAATTGACCCTTGCCAATTTTATATTGAGCAAGCCGGAGAGTGGAAGTACCGGTCTTGGTCCTCACAATGGTATCCCATAATTCCTTGGCACTTGTGATATGTATGTATGGTCTCCTTTGCTTGTCAGTCATACCTCTTCTTACGCACATGGTTGCTGTGTCGTTGAGATTCTTGTCATAAACCTCTCTTGGAGTAAGATTCTTCGGGTCAACCGCTTGGTAGCCATACTCCAAGATCTCCAACATCTCATCATTTCCATATCAAAGATGATCCTGCATAGCAACTCTCCACAAAGAAAAATCGGTAGTGTCATCAACTAAAGGAGGTTTACCTTGAGGGTTATACTTAGGTTTCTCTATTTGAGGTCTTGCATAAAGCCAAGGTGTTGGGGATCGTTGTAGAAATTAAAAAATTTCTATGCATCACCAAGATCAATCTATGGAGAGACTAGCAACAAAGAGAGGGAAGTGCATCTTCATACCCTTGAAGATCGTGACACGGAATCGTTACAAGAACGCGGATGAAGGAGTCATACTCGTAGCGATACAGATCACGGTTGATTCCGATCTAAGCGCCAAACAACGGCGCCTCCGCATTCAACACACATGCAACACGGGGACGTCTCCTCCTTCTTGATCCAGCAAGGGGGAAGGATAAGTTGGGGAAGAACTCCGGCAGCACGACGACGTGGTGGTGGAGCTTGTAGTTCTCCGGCAGGGCTTCGCCAAGCTCAATGGAGGAGGAGGGGGTGTTGGATAGGGGGAGGGCTGCGCCTTGGATGAGGTGCGGCTGCCCTCCCTCCTCCCCTCTATTTATAGGGCGAAGGGGGAAGGGGGCCGGCCCCTCTAGATGAGATCTAGAGGGGGGCGGCGGCCAAGGGGACGGGGCTTGCCCCCCAAGCCAAGGGGGCGCCCCCTTTAGGGTTGCCCCCAAACCCTAGGCGCAGGGGCCCTAGGGGGGATTGCCCAGCCCACTTAGGTGCTGGTTCCCTTCCACATACAGCCCATAGGTCCCTCCGGGGTAGGTGCACCCTCTGGTGGACCCCTGGAACCCCTTCGGTAGTCCCGGTACAATAATGGCAAACCCCCGAATAGTTCCGGTGACCATATGATGAATTCCCATATATAAATCTTCACCTCCGGACCATTTCGGAACTCCTAGTGGCGTCTGGGATCTCATCCGGGACTCCGAACAACATTCGGTAACCACATACTATTTTCCATAACAACTCTAGCGTCACCGAACCTTAAGTGTGTAGACCCTATGGATTCAGGAATCATGCACACATGACCGAGACAGCTCTCCGGCCAATAACCAACAGCGGGGTCTGGATACCCATGTTGGGTCCCTCATGTTCCATGACGATCTCATCGGATGAACCACGATGTCGAGGATTCAAGCAATCCCATATACAATTCCCTTTGTCAATCGGTACGTCCCGAGATTCGATCATCGGTATCCCTATACCTCATTCAATCTCGTTACCGGCAAGTCACTTTACTCGTTCCGTAATGCATGATCCCGTGACTAACTACTTATTCACATTGAGCTCATTATGATGATGCATTACCGAGTGGGCCCAGAGATACCTCTCCGTCATACGGAGTGACAAATCCCACTCTTGATTCGTGCCAACCAAACAGACACTTTTGGAGATACCTATAATGCACCTTTATAGCAACCCAGTTACATTGTGACATTTGGTACACCCAAAGCATTCCTACGGTATCCGGGAGTTACACAATCTCATGGTCTAAGGAAATGATACTTGACATTAGAAAAGCTTTAGCAAACAAACTACACAATCTTGTGCTATGCTTAGGATTGGGTGTTGTCCATCACATCATTCTCCTAATGATGCGATCCCGTTATCAATGACATCCAATGTCCATAGTCAGGAAACCATGACCATCTGTTGATCAATGAGCTAGTCAACTAGAGGCTCACTAGAGACATGTTGTGGTCTATGTATTCACACATGTATTACAGTTTCCGGTCAATACAATTATAGCATGACCAATAGACAATTATCATGAACAAGGAAATATAATAATACCCATTTTATTATTGCCTCTAGGGCATATTTCCAACAGTCTCCCACTTGCACTAGAGTCAATAATCTAGTTACATTGTGATGAATCGAACACCCATAGAGTTTTGGTGTTGATCATGTTTTGCTCGTGAAAGAGGTTTAGTCAACAGATCTGCGACATTCAGATCCGTATGCACTTTACAAATATCTATGTCTCCATCTTGAACATTTTCACGAACGGAGTTGAAGCGACGCTTGATATGCCTTGTCTTCTTGTGAAACCTGGGCTCCTTGGCAAGGGCAATAGCTCCAGTGTTGTCATAGAAGAGAGTCATCGGGCTCGACGCATTGGGAATAACTCCTAGGTCTGCAATGAACTCCTTCATCCAGATTGCTTCATGTGCTTCCTCCGAGGCTGCCATGTACTCCGCTTCACATGTAGATCCCGCCATGATGCTTTGCTTGCAACAACACCAGCTAACTGCCCCACCAATCAAAATATACATGTATCCGGTTTGTGACTTGGAGTCATCCAGATCTGTGTCGAAGCTAGCATCAACGTAACCCTTTACGAGGAGCTCTTCGTCACCTCCATAAATGATAAACATATCCTTAGTCCTTTTCAGGTACTTCAGGATATTCTTGACCGCTGTCCAGTGTTCCATGTCGGGATTACTTTGGTATCTCCCTACCAAACTTACGGCAAGGTTTACATCAGGTCTGGTACACAGCATGGCATACATAATAGACCCTATGGCTGAGGCATAGGGGATGACACTCATCTTCTCTCTATCTTCTGCCCTGGTCGGGCTTTGAGCCCTGCTCAATCTCACACCTTGCAAAACAGGCAAGAACCCCTTCTTGGACTGATCCATATTGAACTTCTTCAATATATTATCAAGGTATGTGCTTTGTGAAAGACCTATGAGGCGTCTCGATCTATCTCTATAGATCTTGATGCCTAATATGTAAACAGCTTCTCCAAGGTCCTTCATTGAAAAACACTTATTCAAGTAGGCCTTTATGCTTTCCAAAAGTTCTATATCATTTCCCATCAATAGTATGTCATCCACATATAATATGAGAAATGCTACAGAGATCCCACTCACTTTCTTGTAAACGCAGGCTTCTCCATAAGCCTGCATAAACCCAAATGCTTTGATCATTTCATCAAAGCGAATGTTCCAACTCTGAGATGCTTGCACCATCCCATAGATGGAGCGTTCGAGCTTGCATACCTTGTTAGCATTCTTAGGATCGACAAAACCTTCCGGCTGCATCATATGCAATTCTTCCTTAAGGAAACCGTTAAGGAATGCCGTTTTGACGTCCATTTGCCATATTTCATCACCGTAGAATGCAGCAATTGCTAACATGATTCGGACGGACATCAGCTTCGCTACGGGTGAGAAGGTCTCATCGTAGTTAACCCCTTGATCTTGTCGATAACCCTTAGCGACAAGCCGAACTTTATAGATGGTAACATTACCATCCGCGTCCGTCTTCTTCTTAAAGATCCATTTATTTTCTAACGCTCGCCGATCATCGGGCAAGTCTGTCAAAGTCCATACTTTGTTTTCATACATGGATCCTATCTCGGATTGCATGGGTTCAAGCCATTTGTTGGAATCTGGGCCCGCCATCACTTCTTCTTAGTTCGAAGGTTCACCGTTGTCTAACAACATGATTTCCAAGACAGGGTTGCCATACCATTCTAGTGTGGAACGTGTCCTTGTGGACCTATGAAGTTCAGTAGCAACTTGATCCGAAGTACCTTGATCATCATCATTAAGTTCCTCTCTAGTCGGTGCAGGCACCACAGAAACATCTTCCTGAGCTGCGCTACTTTCCGGTTCAAGAGGCAATACTTCATCAAGTTCTACTTTCCTCCCACTTACTTCTTTCAAGAGAAACTCTTTCTCCAGAAAGGACCTATTCTTGGCAACAAAGATCTTGCCTTCGGATCTGAGGTAGAAGGTATACCCAATGGATTCCTTAGGGTATCCTATGAAGACGCATTTTTCTGACTTGGGTTCGAGCTTTTCAGGTTGAAGTTTCTTAACATAAGCATCGCATCCCCAAACTCTTAGAAATGACAGCTTAGGTTTCTTCCCAAACCATAATTCATACGGTCTCGTCTCAACGGATTTAGATGGTGCCCTATTTAAGGTGAATGTGGCTGTCTCTAAAGCATAT
Organism: Triticum aestivum; assembly: GCF_018294505.1. NCBI lineage: Eukaryota > Viridiplantae > Streptophyta > Magnoliopsida > Poales > Poaceae > Triticum > Triticum aestivum. Next base: position 544,308,293 of record NC_057801.1, read on the forward strand.
CCCCAAAATGATAGCGGTAAATCGGTAAGAGACATTATAGATCGCACCATATCCAATGGAGTGCGATTACGACGTTCGGACACACCATTACGATGAGGTGTTCCAGGCGGCGTGAGTTGTGAAACAATTCCACATTTCCTTAAGTGCGTACCAAATTCATGACTCAAATATTCTCCCCCACGATCTGATCGTAAGAACTTTATTTTTCTGTCATGTTGATTCTCTACCTCACTCTGAAATTCCTTGAACTTTTCAAAGGTCTCAGACTTGTGTTTCATTAATTAGACATACCCATATCTACTTAAGTCATCAGTGAGGGTGAGAACATAACGATAGCCACCACGAGCCTCAATGCTCATTGGCGGCACACATCAGTATGCATGATATCCAACAAGTTGGTTGCTCGCTCCATTGTTCCGGAGAACGGAGTCTTGGTCATCTTGCCCATGAGGCATGGTTCGCATGTGTCAAATGATTCATAATCAAGAGACTCCAAAAGTCCATCCGCATGGAGCTTCTTCATGCGTTTGACATCAATGTGACCAAGGCGGCAGTGCCACAAGTGTGTGGGGCTATCATTATTAAACTTACATCTTTTGGTATTCACACTATGAATATGTGTAACATCACGTTCGAGATTCAATAAGAATAAAACATTGACCAGCGGGGCATGACCATAAAACATATCTCTCATATAAATAGAACAACCATTATTCTCGGATTTAAATGAGTAGCCATCTCGCATTAAACAAGATCCAAATACAATGTTCATCTTAAAGTTGGCCCAAAATAACAATTATTGAGGTTTAAAACTAATCCCATAGGTAAATGTAGAGGTAGCGTGCCGACGGCGATCACATCGACCTTGGAACCATTCCCGACGCGCATCATAACCTCGACCTTCGCCAGTCTCCGCTTATTCCACAACTCCTGTTTTGAGTTACAAACATGAGAAACCACACCGGTATCAAATACCCAGGAGCTACTACGAGCACTTGTAAGGTACACGTCAATAACATGTATATCACATATACCTTTGGTGTTGCCGGCATTCTTGTCCGCTAGGTACTTGGGGCAGTTCCGCTTCCAGTGACCATTTCCCTTGCAATAAAAGCACTCAGTCTCAGGTTTGGGTCCATGCTTTGGTTTCTTCCCTGCAACTAGCTTACCGGGCGTGGCAACTCCCTTGCCGTCCTTATTGAAGTTTTTCTTACCCTTGCCTTTCTTGAAACTAGTGGTTTTATTGACCATAAACAATTGATGTTCCTTTTTGATCTCCACTTCCACTGATTTCAGCATTGAATATACCTCAGGAATGGTTTTCTCCATCCCTTGCATATTGAAATTCATCACAAAGCTCTTATAGCAAGGTGGAAGCGACTAAAGGATTCTGTCAATGACCCCGTCATCCGGGAGATTAACTCCTAGCTGAGACAAGCGGTTGTGCAACCCAGGCATTTTGAGTATGTGCTCGCTGACAGAACTATTCTCCTCCATCTTACAACTGTAGAACTTGCCGGAGCCTTCATATCTCTCGACCCGCGCATGAGCTTGGAAAACCATTTTCAGCTCTTGGAACATCTCATATGCTCTGTGCTGCTCAAAATGCTTTTGGAGCCCCGGTTCTAAGCTGTAAAGCATGCCGCACTGAACTAGAGAGTAATCATCACTACGCAACTACCAGGCGTTCATAACGTCTTGAGTTGCTGGGAAAACGGGTGCTTCACCTAGCGGTGCTTCTAGGACATATGCTTTCTTGGCAGCTATGAGGATGATCCTCAAGTTCCAGACCCAGTAAGTATAGTTGCTACCATTGCATTTCAGCTTGGTTTTCTCTAGGAACGCGTTGAAGTTGAGGGCAACATTAGCGTGGGCCATTTGATCTACAAGACATATTGCAAAGATTTTTAGACTAAGTTCATGATAATTAAGTTCATCTAATAAAATTATTTAATGAACTCCCACTCAAATAGACATCCCTCTAGTCATCTAAATGATACATGATCCGAGTCAACTAGGCTGTGTCCAATCATCACGTGAGATGGACTAGTCATCATCGGTGAACATCTTCATGTTGATCGTATCTGCTATATGACTCATGTTCAACCTTTCGGTCTCTTGTGTTCCAAGGCCGTGTGTGTACATGCTAGGCTCGTCAAGTCAACCTAAGTATTTTACATGTGTAAATCTGGCTTAGACCCGTTGTATGCGAATGTTAGAATCTATCACACCCGATCATCACGTGGTGCTTCGAAACAATGAACTTTCGCAACGGTGCACAGTTAGGGGGGAACACTTTCTTGAAATTTTATGAGGGATCGTCTTATTTATGCTACCGTTGTTCTAAGCAAATAAGATGTAAAACATGATAAACATCACATGCAATCAAATAGTGACATGATATGGCCAATATCATTTTTCTCCTTTTGATCTCCATCTTCGGGGCGCCATAATCATCATCATCACCGGCATGACACCATGGTCTCCATCATCATGATCTTCATCATCGTGTCTTCATGAAATTGTCTCGCAAATTGTTACTTCTACTACTATGGATAACGATTAGCAATAAAGTAAAGTAATTACATGGCATTTTCATTGACATGCAGATCATACAATAAATTAAGACAACTCCTATGGCTCATGCCGGTTGTCATACTCATCGACATGCAAGTCGTGATTCCTATTAGAAGAACATGATCAATATCATACATCACATATATGATTCATCACATCCTTTTGGCCATATCACATCACATGACATATGCTGCAAGAACAAGTTAGACGTTCTCTAATTGTTGTTGCAAGTTTTTACATGGCTGCTATAGGTTTCTAGCAAGAACGTTTCTTACCTATGCCAAAACCATAACGTGATATGCCAATTGCTATTTACCCTTCATAAGGACCCTTTTCATCGAATCTGATCCGACTAAAGTGGGAGAGACAGACACCCGCTAGCCACCTTATGCAACTAGTGCATGTCAGTCGGTGGAACCTGTCTCACGTAAGCGTACATGTAAGGTCGGTCTGGGCCGCTTCATCCCACGATGCCGCTGAATCAAGATAAGACTAGTAACGGCAAGTAAATTGACAAAATTGACGCCCACAACAACTTGTGTTCTACTCGTGCATAGAAAGTACGCATAGACCTAGCTCATGATGCCACTGTTGGGGATCGTTGCAAAAATTAAAAAATGTCTACGCATCACCAAGATCAATCGATGGAGAGACTAGCAACAAGAGAGAGGGGAGTGCATCCTCATACCCTTGAAGATCGCTAAACGGAAGCGTTACAAGAATGCGGATGAAGGAGTCGTACTCGTAGCGATTCAGATCACGGTTGATTCCGATCTAAGCGCCGAACAACTGCGCCTTCGCGTTCAACACACGTGCAGCATGGTGACGTATCCTCCTTCTTGATCCAGCAAGCGGGAAGGAGAAGTTGGGGAAGAACTCCGGCAGCATGACAGCGTGGTGGTGGAGCTTGCAGTTCTCTGACAGGGCTTCGCCAAGATCAATGGAGGAGGAGGGGGTGTTGGAGAGGGGGAGGGCTGCGCTTTGGATGAGGTGCGGCTGCCCTCCCTCCCCCCTCTATTTATAGGGCGAAGGGGGAAGGGTTCTGGCCCCTCTAGATGAGATCTAGAGGGGGGGCGGCGGCCAAGGGGAGGGGGCTTGCCCCCCAAGCCAAGAGGGGCGCCCCCTTTAGGGTTTCCCCCAAACCCTAGGCGCATGGGCCCTAGCGGGGATGGCTCCCAGCCCACTTAGGGGCTGGTTCCCTTCCACATACAGCCCATAGGGCCCTCCGGGGCAGTGGACCCTCCCGGTGGACCCCTAAAACCCCTTTGGTGGTCCCAGTACAATACCGGCAAACCCCCGAATACTTCCGGTGACCATATGGTGACTTCCCATATATAAATCTTCACCTCCGGACCATTCTGGAACTCCTCATGACATCCGGGACATCACCCGGGTCTCCGAACAACATTCGGCAACCACATACTATTTCCCATAACAAATCTAGCGTCACCGAACCTTAAGTGTGTAGACCCTACGGGTTCGGGAATCATGCAGACATGACCGAGACAGCTCTCCGGCCAATAACCAACAGCGGGATCTGGATACCCATGTTGGCTCCCACATGTTCCATGACGATCTCATCAGATGAACCACGATGTCGAGGATTCAAGCAACCTCGTATACAATTCCTTTTGTCAATCAATACGTTACTTGCCTGAGATTTGATTGTCGGTATCCCAATACCTCGTTCAATCTCGTTACCGGCAAGTCACTTTACTCATTTCACAATGCATGATCCCGTGACTAACTACTTGGTCACATTGAGCTCAGTATGATGATGCATTACCGAGTGGGCCCAGAAATACCTCTGCGTCATATGGAGTGACAAATCCCAGTCTTTATTCGTGCCAACCCAACAGACACTTTCGGAGATACCCGTAATGCACCTTTATAGCCACCCAGTTACGTTGTGACGTTTGGTACACCCAAAGCATTCCTACGGTATCCGGGAGTTACACAATCTCATGGTCTAAGGAAATGATACTTGACATTAGAAAAGCTTTATCAAACGAACTACACGATCCTGTGCTATGCTTAGGATTGGGTGTTGTCCATCACGTCATTCTCCTAATGATGTGATCTCGTTATCAATGACATCCAATGTCCATATTCAGGAAACCATGACCATATGTTGATCAACGAGCTAGTCAACTAGAGGCTCACTAGGGACATGTTGTGGTCTATGTATTCACACATGTATTACGGTTTTCGGTCAATACAATTATAGCATGAACAATAGACAATTATCATGAACAAGGAAATATAATAATAACCATTTTATTATTGGCTCTAGGGCATATTTCCAACAGAAGGAACACTTGAGTGTTCATTACTAGGAGGTTGTTGGCCAAGTGAGGGAGTAGGCACAGCTGGCCTCAAGGCCGCACCACCAGAAAGTGGTGCAAGCATCGTGGTTAGTGTGGCTATCCTCATTTGGACCAAGGCCTGAAGAGAGGCATCATGCTCCTCCTTTTGCTTAGCAAGAGCTCATTCCAGATCCTCTAAAGTGAAGGACTTGGCTTCCGTTGAAGTCGCGCCCGTACTCTTCGGATCTGCAACAAGGGGAGTTCCATCAGGGTTCATCTCGCTCTAGGGCGGTTAAGCCACAAGAATAGAGCATGAGGCTCTGATACCAATTGAAAGGATATAGATGGACCTAGAGGGGGGTGAATAGGTACAATTATAAATTTTAATTGTTACTTAGCAATTTTAGGCAATAATGTGGAATATGAAGTTGAGCCTAATAATTGCAAGTATGAAGCTATGAGCGAAGCAAGGTAAACAAGTAACTCAAGAAGGAGAGTAAGCAAGCACAATATGATATAAGTAAGGAGTAAGACACAAGTAACCACAAGGAGGGAGTTAGGGTTAGGGATAACTACAACTCCGAGAGACGAGGGTGTATGCCGATGTTCACTTCCTTGGAGGAAAGCTACGTGTTAGAGAGGTGGGTGTTACCATGAAGGCACACCAATTCCATGAAGGCTCACCCTATTATCCCTTTGAGGCAACACCACGAAGGCGTTTCTCAACCACTAGTGGTAGACCTTGGGGTGGTCTCCAAACCATCACAAACTTTTCGGGGGTAATCACAAAGAACGATTCCTCTCCGAATGACTCCTACCGCCTAGGAGTCTCCAACCTCCAAGAGTAACAAGTATGATGGGAGAAGCTCAATACTGGCTGAAATCATGAATTACTTTGGTGCAAAGAAGGGGAAGGAGTGGATCTATCACTTGGGTGGACAACTTCTCTCAAATGCTCTCAAATCCCTTAGGAATCTAAGATTTTGTGTTGGAGTGTGTGAGAGAGAGTGAAGATGTGTTCTTGAGGATGCTTGAAGTGAATGGTGAACCCTCTCACGGGATAAAAGAGAGATATTTATAGTATGTCTCAATAAGTGACTGTTGGAGCACAAAACAACACAGCAGCGTCGGACATCTAATGCACAATGGACGACCGAAGGCTTGACAGACACCGGACATCCGACAGGGACCGGACGTCCGATATTTTGGCATGGTATAGTGGGCACCGGACGACCGATGTTTAGGCTCTATGGAGAAAGTACCAGACGACCGAAGAATATCGGACGACCGATGGCTCTGCAGACTAGAGACGTCCGACAAGGACCGAAAGACAGATGTTTTGGCTCTGGATAGGATTATCCGGACGTCCGGTGCACACCGGACGACCGATGTTTTGGCTCTGTATAGAAGCGGTCGGACATCCGGTGAGTACCGGTCGTTCGACAGAGATGAGGATCAGACAGTGACTTTGAAGTAGTAGTTTGAGCAAGACTTTAGCAATAACCCATGTTCCCCTCTTAATAGTGCGGGATCCTATACTCAAGAATAAACATAAAGATAGTCTTGGTTCTTCGTTCTTGATGAGGTTAAACATTTCTGAAGTCATAATCCACACACACAACTGATTCCGAGGGGACTAAAACCTGAGATATACTTGACAAACTTTGTTAGTCCCCTATGAGTATATTGTCATCAACATCAAAGTAATTTTAAGGGCATGATTGCACTTTCACATAATATACCCTGGGTCAACTTAATTTGGGAGACTTATTATAGCAATGGGAAACTTCCAGGAGATCATAAAGTAGGCTCTTTCTGGTGGAATCAAACCTGGCACTCATTGACCAGTTTAAAATAATTGCTAGATGTAATGTAGGAGATGGTAAGAGTGCATTCTTCTGGGATGATCTATGGCATCAATCTGTCCTTCAGCACAAATTCCATCACTGACACTCATTTGTCAAAAATCCACAATTAAATGTCAATAAGTTGTTAACACTGAATACCTTCAGGACCTGTTCTACTTACCTTTAACAAGACAAGCATATGAGGAATTTTTAGAAATGGAAGACATTTGCATCTCTTTGAGACTCTGAATACCTAGACCCAATGGACACATGGAGCTACATACAGGGAAATGAATTCTATTCCTCCATTAAAACATACAATGTGCTAATTGGACACAAGCAAAGGCCACCTCACTTCAAATGGATTTGGAGAGCTCATCCAACCCAAACATAAGGTCTTTTTCTGGACGCTGTTACATGACAGAGTTAACACAAGGAATTTGCTTCGAATAAAGAGTTTTGAACTAGAAGTATACAAATATGCATTAAGGGATTGTCAATAGGAAGAAACACTCCATCATCTCTTTTGGGGATGCCCCTTTGCAAAGCAGTGTTGGGATTTTATTTGTCCAACAAGAACACACAATCTTTCAGTATTAGAAGCATTTCAAGATCTCAAAGATAAGCTCCATTACCCTTTTTTTATGGAGATTATTATCCTAGGGTCTTGGGACATTTGGATTTCCAGAAATAATAAGATTTTTGAGAACATAACACCTTCATTTCAAGGCTAGAAATTCGTCTTTGTGAAGGAACTCAAGCTTTTAAAATACAACATGAAGAAGAAGCATGATCCGCAATTCTCTGTTTGGTTGGAAACTTTGTTGTAGTGACCCCTGTAATACTTATATAGTTGTTTCTTTCTTTTTTTAGTTTTCCTAGCAGTTCTTTGTAGTTTTTTCTTAATTTCTCTCTCTTTCTTCTTGCCCTTTTTCTGGGCTTACCTCAAGCCTATCAGAATACTTTTTGTCTTTTTTTCTCTTTCCTTTATTAACAAAAATTGTAGTGGAGTTTTACCCTACTGTTTATAGTAAAAAATGCACTTGTGAGTACTCATCCAAAGTACTCGCAAGAATCACATCTATACTAAGTATGCATTAGTATGAAAGGAAAGGATTTACCTGTGGACTATAGTGCAGAATTTGAGAATAGAGGGAAAGGCTAGCCTATCGAAGACTAGCATCTTGAAACATTGAGAAGAGTACAGAATAGCAGTTTATATATAACAAGCATGTTGTAGTATTAATGCCAAGAGATCCTTCCTCGACTCCCTGCGAGAAAGCAATCCCGGAGCCAACATATCCATCTCATGTCTCAAGTATTCATTTATAGTTGTAATAGGTCGAGATACAACTCTGAGTGTCAGTTACCGTGGACACAGCTATTCAAATAGATAAACTTCCCCGCAGGGGTGCACCACATTACCTAACACACTTGATTACTCTGGCCGGACACACTTTGCTAGGTCCATGTCCGACCTCGTAAAATCAACACGTCGTAGTCCAACCTAGGCTCCGCAGGGAGGTCCCCATTGGTCTACATCCTAAGCACTCCGGGGTCTTGGGCCCATTGCCCATTGCACTCCGGGTCATTGTGTGCAGGGTGGATACCAACGCCACCCGTGTAGTGGATGGTATGATCCGACCATGCCACAATATTGAACTGGACGTCTGATGGAGCTTTCTACTGATACTATGATGCCGAGTGCCCATATTTGTTCCCACGTGGTGGTTAGTGCATAAAGGCCAGTGGCCAGCTCAGATGAAATAGCCAATCCCTTAGTGTATTGGGAGCTCGCAGAGACGAGCAGAGACTCGCGATCATGTGACCACACCACCCCGTCTCGAGGAAATATGTGTGATGCCCGAATAATTAAGCTACTGTAACCTCTGGTAATGTTGCCACGTCACCACGATTACTGTTGTTAATCCTGCGATGGTTCAATCCCGTTTGAATTCAAAATTCAAAATCAAGTTAAACAATAAAAGTTTTCAAACATAAAAACTAAAATTTTCAAAGTGTTGCAAATAACCCCTAGATATTTGTCATGTTGAAACCACATTTTTATAAAGTATTTACATGCTCTTAAATGAATAAAGCAGTGGCTAAAAACAATTATGCAATGCTTCTAAATAATAAACAAATATAAACTATGTAATTAATGTGCCAAATTATTTGTGGCACTGCCATATTTAATAATACAAATTTAGGACTAGTTGTGTATTTTACAAAAGCTAAAAACTAACATAAAAGCAAAAGCAAATGAGTCAGAAAAGAAAAACACCACCCCCTCACTGGCCAACTAGCTCCCCACTTCCCCCACGTCTCCCTGGCTGGACCACCTCTCCCTCTCCTTATCCCCCGACACCCTGTGACCTAAACTGAGCTCCCCACTTCCCCCACGTCTATCTCGCTCTCGTTCCTCCTTTGCCCCCCTCCCCGATCTGAATCGGGGGCACCCGTCGCCGGCGCCCCGCTACCCGCCGCCGCGTCAACATCGCTGCCCATCGCCGGGACCGCCTCGCCTCACCCCTGACGGCCTCCCTAAGCCATGCCTACTCCTCCCTTCATCGCACGTGAGCGCTCCCCGCCCTCTCCCCTCTCTGCCCCTGTGCTCACCACGCCCCCGCCACGACTGAAGACGCCGGAGCTCACGCTCGTTGTGCTGCTGCCCGTGCTGCCACGCGCCTACTACCGCCGAGTCCGCACGTCGGCCGCACGCTGTCGCATCCATCTGCGCCCGCCACTACCACTAGTAGAAAACAGGGCTTTCGTCCAGGCCAGTTTAGCCCATTAGTCCCGCTTCAATCCAGAACCAGGACCAATGGAGCTATTTGCCCCGGTTCGTGAGCCCAAGGGGCCGGCCGGGCCACGTGGGGCATTGGTCCCGGTTCGTCCGGACCTTTTGGTCCCGGTTGGTGGGACGAACCGGGAACAATGGTCCTGGCTCCTGGCCCACCACTATTGGTCCCGGTTGGAGGCATGAACAGGGACCAAAAGGGTTACCTTTAGTCCCGGTTCATGCCACCAACCGGGACCAATAGTGGTGCCTATATATAGCCCCTCGCGCAAGAGCAGAGCACACTGCTCTGTTTTTTCTGGCCGAGGGGGAGAGGGCTTGGTGGTGCTCTAGCTCACCTCCTATGCACACAAGGTGTTCGATGGAATGCCCGAGCCACACTACATAAGGTTTCTCCTCTCCAAGCTCGACCGCCAAGCTCCATTTTCCTCAATATTTATCTAGGTTTAGCGGTCCGTCACGCCCCGTCCCCGTCTTCACCGCCGTCGATCACCCGCGCCGATCTCATCGCCGGCACCACCGTGGTGAGCCTCTTGTTCTTATCTTCTTTCTGAAAGGAAAAATATTATTACTTGTTTGTTTAGATAGATACTTGTATTATTTTCTTACTTTTATTATTGCATCTTATATAGTGCGCCGATGGTTTTGGTATCCGCCCCCGTCGGCCCTCGTCCTGTCTATGATTCGGATGTGGTATATATTATCTTTTCATAACTATTGGTTCATTTATTGTTTATGAAAATTATGCCGACCAACGTGACATAGATTTTATTTATCTAGGAGGTTGTTGAACCGGAAATTCCAACCGACCCTATTGTCAAGAGGTTAAATTTAGTTGAAGAAGAAAACAATTTCTTGAAGGAAAAAATAAAAAAAAACTTAAGGAGGAGAAGATGATATTGGAGTTGCATGTTGCGGATGTCGTCGATGATCACAAGATCAAGATGGATGCAATGCGCTTGAAGATGAGAAAGATTAGAAAATATGCCATTCATACCGAGGCTTGGTATCATTATGCCGTTGGATCAGTTGTTACCTTGGTTGCGATTATGATCGCATTTGTTTTCGCATTGAAATGTTTTACATAGTTTCAATGTATGGTTTAATTAATTTAGATGCTCTACAGAGCTTTATGTTGTTAGATGAGAACTATGTATCTACTTTGGTTTTTATGTGATGATGAACTTCTATTAATTTGGTCACTTAATTATATATTCATGATGTTCTGTAATGATTTTTGACACACTTAATTATATATAATGCACGCAGATGAACCGGCAATGGATGTACGGTGACAGACACACCTCCGAGTACATTAAGGGCGTGCATGATTTTCTCGAAGTGGCTGAGGCAAACAAGCAGAATGGTTTTATGTGTTGTCCATGCCCTACATTTGGGAATACGAAGTCTTACTCTGACCGGAAAATCCTTCACACCCACCTGCTTTACAAGGGTTTCATGCCACACTATAATGCTTGGACGAGGCACGGAGAAATAGGGGTTATGATGGAAGACGGCGAGGAAGAAGAGTACGATGACAACTATGTGCCCCCTGAATATGGTGATGCTACTGAACATCAAGATGCACCAGACGATGTGCACGATGGTGCTGCAACGGGCGAAGCTGCTGAAGATCAAGAGGAACCAGACGATGTGCCCGATGATGATGATCTCCGCCGGGTCATTGTCGATGCAAGGACACAATGCGAAAGTCAAAAGGAGAAGCTGAAGTTCGATCGCATGTTAGAGGATCACAAAAAGGGGTTGTACCCCAATTGCGAAGATGGCAACACAAAGCTTGGTACCGTACTCGAATTGCTGCAGTGGAAGGCAGAGAATGCTGTGCCTGATAAAGGATTTGAGAAGCTACTAAAAATAATGAAGAAGAAGCTTCCAAAGGATAACGAATTGCCCGACAGTACATACGCAGCAAAGAAGGTCGTATGCCCTCTAGGATTGGAGGCTGAGAAGATACATGCATGCCCTAATGACTGCATCCTCTACCACGGTGCCTACAAGGATCTGAACGCATGCCCGGTATGCGGTGCATTGCGGTATAAGATCAGACGAGATGACCCTGGTGATGTTGACGGCGAGCCTCCCAGGAAGAGGGTTCCTGAGAAGGTGATGTGGTATGCTCCTATAATACCATAGTTGAAACGTCTGTTCAGAAACGGAGAGCATGCCAAGTTGATGCGATGGCACAGTGAGGACCGTAAGAAAGACGGGAAGTTGAGAGCACCCGCTGACGGGTCGCAGTGGAGAAAAATTGAGAGAAAGTACTGGGATGAGTTTGCAAAGGACCCAAGGAACGTATGGTTTGCTTTAAGCATGGATGGCATTAATCCTTTCGGGGAGCAGAGCAGCAATCACAGCACCTGGCCCGTGACTCTATGTATGTATAACCTTCCTCCTTGGATGTGCATGAAGCGGAAGTTCATTATGATGCCAGTTCTCATCCAAGGCCCTAAGCAACCCGGCAACGACATTGATGTGTACCTAAGGCCATTAGTTGAAGAACTTTTACAGCTGTGGAATGGAAACGGTGTACGTACGTGGGATGAGCACAAACAGGAGGAATTTAACCTAAAGGCGTTGCTGTTCGTGACCATCAACGATTGGCCCGCTCTCAGTAACCTTTCACGACAGACAAACAAGGGATACCACGCATGCACGCACTGTTTACTTGACACCGATAGTATATACCTGGCAAGCTGCAGGAAGAATGTGTACCTGGGCCATCGTCAATTTCTTCCAACCAACCATCAATGTCGAAAGAAAGGCAAGCATTTCAAAGGCGAGGCAGATCACCGGAAGAAGCCCGCCATGCATACCGGTGATCACATACTTGCTATGGTCAATGATTTACACGTAATCTTTGGAAAGGGTCCCGGCGGACTAGCTGTTCCGAATGACGCTGAGAATCACGCACCCATGTGGAAGAAGAAATCTATATTTTGGGACCTACCCTACTGGAAATACCTAGAGGTCCGCTCTTCGATCGACGTGATGCACGTGACGAAGAACCTTTGCGTGAACCTGCTAGGCTTCTTGGGCGTGTATGGGAAGACAAAAGATACACCTGAGGCACGAGAGGACCTGCAACGCTTGCACGAAAAAGAGGGCATGCCTCCGAAGCAGTATGAAGGTCCTGCCAGCTACGCTCTTACGAAAGAAGAGAAAGAAATATTCTTTCAATGCCTGCTCAGTATGAAGGTCCCGACTGGCTTCTCGTCGAATATAAAGGGAATAATAAATATGCCAGAGAAAAAGTTCCAGAACCTAAAGTCTCATGACGGCCACATGATTATGACGCAACCGCTTCCGGTTGCATTGAGGGGGCTTCTACCGGAAAACGTCCGACCAGCCATTGTGAAGCTATGTGCATTCCTCAATGCAATATCTCAGAAGGTGATCGATCCAGAAATTGTACCAATGCTAAGGAGTGATGTGGCGCAATGTCTTGTCAATTTCAAGCTGGTGTTCCCACCATCCTTCTTCAATATCATGACGCACGTCCTAGTTCATCTAGTCGACGAGATTGTCATTCTGGGGCCCGTATTTCTACACAATATGTACCCCTTTGAGAGGTTCATGGGAGTCCTAAAGAAATATGTTCGTAACCGCGCTAGGCCAGAAGGAAGCATCTCCATGGGCCATCAAACAGAGGATGTCATCGGGTTTTGTGTTGACTTCATTCCTGGCCTTAAGAAGATAGGTCTCCCTAAATCGCGGTATGAGGGGAGACTGACTGGAAAAGGCACGCTTGGAAGGGACTCAATAATATGCAGGGACGGATATTCTTGGTCTCAAGAACACTACACAGTTCTACAGAACTCTACCTTGGTGACCCCGTATGTCGATGAACACAAGAACAGTCTGCGCTCCAAACACCCGGAGCAGTGCGATGACTGGATTACATGTGAACACATCAGGACTTTCAGCAGTTGGTTGGAAACACGTCTCAGAGGTGACAGCACTGTTTGTGATGAGCTGTACTTGTTGTCCAGGGGACCATCTTTGACTGTAATGATTTGGAAAGGATACGAGATAAATGGGAATACATTTTACACGATTGACCAAGATGAAAAGAGCACCAACCAAAACAGCGGTGTCCGCTTTGATGCAGCAACCGACAATGGAAATGACACATATTATGGTTACATAGCAGACATATGGGAACTTGACTATGGAGTAGATTTTAAGGTCCCTTTGTTTAAGTGCAAGTGGGTCAATCTGTCAGGAGGCGGGGTATAGGTAGACCCACAGTACGGAATGACCACAGTGGATCTGAAAAATCTTGGGTACACTGACGAACCGTTCGTCCTAGCCAATGATGTGGCACAGGTTATCTATGTGAAGGACATGTCTACCAGAACGAGGAAAAGAAAAGACAAGGGAGCGAATACATCATACAATGAGCCGAAGTGCCACATAGTTCTTTCAGGAAAAAGGGACATCCTGGGAGTGGAGGGCAAGACAGACATGTCTGAAGAGTATGAAAAGTTTCATGAAATTCCCCCCTTCAAAGTCAAGGCTGACCCAAGCATCCTGATAAACGATGAAGATTATCCATGGTTACGGCGCAATAAGCAAACGACACAAGCGAAGAAAAAGTGAAGATTTTCTCCCGCAACTATTATGATGATAACATGCCAACTTTGTAACAGACGAGTATGATACCATTGTCCGTTTTGTACATGCACATGCTATGCCAACTTTTTCAGAGTTCATTTGAAAACTATGAATTTTAAAACCTCGCCAACCGAAGGGCGCTCACACCGGTTTATAAATAAAGCAACAAAGAAAACAAAAAAAGAGTTTCCAAATTTGAAAACTAATGGCACTAACAGAAAGTTTATATTTTTTCTAAAACTAAAAGCAAAAAGAATTAAAAAATAAAGCAAAAAACAACAAAAAATAAATAATGCAGAAAACAGAACAAAAAATTGAAAAAAAATAAAAATAGCAACAATAAGTATTTTGTTGTAAGTAGAAACAAAATAAAATAAATAATGCAACAAAGGAAACAAAAAAAGAGTTTTCAGATTTGAAAACTAATGGCACTAACAGAAAGTTTATAATTTTTCTAAAACTAAAAGCAAAAAGAATTAAAAAAATAAAGCAAAAAACAACAAAAAC
>NC_057801.1:544325040-544326517 GCF_018294505.1 Triticum aestivum
AATAGAGGAGAAGAAGAAAAAATAGAATTTTTTTTCTATTTTTTCTTCTTCTCCTCTATTCTTTTCTTCTTCTCCTCTTTTTTTTCTTCTTTTTTTTCTTCTTCTTCTTCCTTCTTCCTTCTTCCTCTTTTCTTCCTTTTCCTTATTTTCCTTTCTCGAGGGATAAGAAGAAAAGAAGAGGAGAAGAAGAAAGAAAGGAATAGAGGAGAAAGAAGAAACTTTGACACGAGGGGGGGGGTACCGATACCCCCTCCCCGATAACATTATTTTCCCATGTCTATGTTTGTTGCGTCGTTGTCGATATAACGAGGGTGTCGAGGATCGCCGAGGGGTCGAGGGTCGGGAACTAGGGTAGAGGGTTGAGGGTCGTTAAGGGGTCAAGGGTCGAAGGTTTCCGGGTCGAGGGTTCCTATAGTGTCAAAGTATTTAAGAAATCCAATAGCTTGTGGGCGTCGATGCCCACGTCGATGCCCACGTCACTTGTGGGACATAGATGTACTGTTCAACGCCGACCCCCTCCCGATAGCTTCAACACGTGTGGGGGGGGGGGGTCGATATTACCCCCTCCTAGCTTGAAGCGTTCTCGAGGCCACCCCCTAACCCTTGAAGCATTGTCGAGGCCACCACAAACCCTAGAGAAGCAGCGTCGAGGCCACTAATATGATTCCTTATTGTGATTAGCTAGCTAGTTCTACGTTTGCCACTAATATATCCATATCTGTCATGTTTGAATAATAATTGCCATGTTGTAAATATTTGTAGAAACTATGGACACCCCCCGAGACGAAGCACAAGAAGCGTTGTTGAGGGACATAATCGCAGAAGGAAGTGATGCCCTCTCGATGTTTCTCGTCTTTGTTCTTTTTTCTAGCCCTCCGGATGAAGTGCGTAAATAACAATATTCACAATTTTATTTTATTACCATCATTTGTGTTGAGTTTCATTCATTCATATATATATATATATATATATATATATATATATATATATGTGTATTGACCCCCTTCTTAAAATTAGATGTTTTGGATGCGGGATGAACTCCTAGCACCAGATCGCATGCGAGCAATTCAAGAGGAATTGGCGGCATTCTTTCTTGACCACGTGAACGCTGAAGACGGAGAATACAATGTGGACCACGCGTCCGTATTTTAGGAGATTATATATTTGTAAAAGATAATTATTGTATATATGTAGCCGATAGTGTCGGATAGATATACGAGAACTTGTTTGTTCGACCAATCTCTCGGAGAAGGAGAGGTGGTCGATATCACTTCTCTTTGTATGCATATATGTTCATGACGATCTTCTATTTGCTTACTAGCTAGCTAGCGTGTCTAGCTAGTCCTCTCTATACGTATGTATGTATGGTACGTAGCGTCGACCAAGCACGGACAAAAGAGAGGACACTTCTCTCTATTAATTAGCTAGCTATAGCATAATATATGAAACACCTAAATTAACCCCCCAAAACCCCCAA
>NC_057801.1:544326740-544341361 GCF_018294505.1 Triticum aestivum
CCGGGACCAAAGGCCCTCCTGCCTGGGCTCAGGGGAGAGGCCACGTGGAGGCCCTTCTGTCCCGGTTCTGGATTGAACCGAGACTAAAGGGGCCAGGGCATTAGTACCGACCCTTTAGTCCCGGTTCATGAACCGGGACTAAAGGCCCTCACCAACCGGGACAATAGGCCCTTTTTTTCTACTAGTGTACTACGACTGCTGCCTACACACCGCGACCGCCCGCGCCGCGCCCGTCGTCATTGCGCACGCCAGCTCCCCCACAATCAAGCGGCCTGCGGCTGCCTGCTGCGGCGGCCCCGCAATCGCTCGTAGTACCCCCCGCGCCCGCCCTAGCCCTCGCTCGCCGGCGGCTGCGCTGGCCGTGCCCGCATGCGGCTGGCCCGAGCCAGTATCCAGCGGGTGCTCACGCCCTAGGCGTTCGTAGCATCGTTAGGTCGTCGCCTGCTAAGCCCTCCCGGCTCGCTGACCAAGGGGCCCCACGCCCCTGTCGTCTTAAAAAATGGTTTTAATAATAATAATAAACAATATCAATAAAAAATAATCGATTAGTTAAATGGTTGATTAACTTAATTAATCTAATGAACTAAATTAGTTAATTTAAATGTGTTAATTAGTTAAATAAGTCAATGACATGGCCCCACCCCCTGTTGACTATTTAAACCTTGACCGGTCAACTGGGCCCCCCTGGCCCACCTGTCAGTCACCGTGTACACTTTGCGTACGCTGTGCTGGGTGCAACTAGCATTTTAGCATTTGTTTTCGAATTAAAAATAAATCCTAAAATTCATTTTAACTTTGGAAATTAATAGAAAATAATCCGTAACTCGGATGAAAACGTTTTATACATGAAAGTTGCTCAGAAAAATGTGACTATTCCGAGTACGCAGTCCGTTCGTCCGCTACACGTCCCTAGCATAGCGAACGAGCAACCTCCCCCTCCGGTTCGTCTGTCCGAAAGTGCCAAACATTGGGAATACTTTCCCGGTTTTTCCCTCCTTCCTCGGTATCACCTAGTGCTGCGTTAGGTGACACCTAGCATTGCTTATCGTCATGTCATGCCTAGTGATGCATCGGTTTGCTTTGTATTTACTGTTTATTTCCCCTCGTCTCTTCGATAGACCCCGAGACCAATGGTACCCCTGTGATCGAATGCGTCAACGATGACCCCTTCTTCTCGTCCAAGCAACCAGGCAAGAAAACCCCCTTGAGCATTTCGATATCGCCCAGTTCATTCTCTCTCATGCTTGCATTATATTTTTCTACTATACTTGATTGCTCCTATTTTATGCATAGCCTGCTTTTGTAACTTGTTTACATTACATGCTCATCCTAAACGGCATATTATAGATTGGTTAGTGATCCATGAGTGACCCCTCACCTTGTCCTAGTTGCCTTGGATTGATGACCGATGACTCGATCAACGTGATCGACGTCCAGAGCCCGACACATCACTTCCCCCCCTTAGTTGTATGACTCTGCAAAGCTACTATACAGTGTCGTGAGTGATGCCTCGTAATGCACTCCTGAATCCTGATGATAACTCTGTAGTGTAGGTATTCGGTCGTGGTCATCCAGGGTGATTCTTCCTTCACCACTCCTGATATGACTCTGTCATGCAACCCCTTAATTGTTGACCATCGAGGGTGCTTCCTCCAAGTACACCTTAATGATTACATCAGGTGGATTCCATCGAGGGTGATTCCTCGGTTTCCCCCTTGATGATATGGACACATGGTTACCTGCACTTTACTTGAGACCATTGTTGAAGTCGGGTCGGCCCTGAGGGGTACACGCGAGTTGACGTGAAAGTCGAAAGGGCATGGAGAGCACCCACGAGATAATTACGAGGCATGGACGGGTAGGTAGACCGCCCTAGAGAGAGAGCGTTGAGCCTGGCCCTTGTCGTACTTCCTCGAGACGGGGCGACGGGGTCATATGATCATGAGTCTCTGCTCATCTCCATGAGCTCCTAACACACTAAGGATTTGGGTATTTGATATGAGTTGGCCACTGGCCTATACGCACTAACCACCACGTGGGAACAAATATGGGCACTCTGCGTCATACATTTCTTCCAAAAGCTTTGTCAGATGTCTAGTTCAGCCTTGCGGCTCAGCCTGGTCGACGCCTGCTACTTCTTGAGCTTGCGTTCGTTTTTCCCATGAAGAGGAAAGGGTGATGCAACAAAGTAGAGATATGTATTTCCCGCAGTTGAGAACCAAGGTATCAATCTAGTAGGAGGTACAAGCAAGTCTCCAATATATGCACTTGCACAAACAATCAAACACTTGCACCCAATGCGATAAAGGGGTTGTCAATCCCTCCACAGTCACTTGCAAGGATGAGATCTTATAGAGATAGATGTAAAAGAAATAAAAGTAAATAAAACTCAGCGAGGTATTTTTAGGTTTTAGGTTTTCTAGATCTGAAAATATATGATGGAAAATAGACCTTGGGGCCATAGGTTTCACTAGAGGCTTCTCTCTTGAATAAAGAATACGGTGGGTAAACAAATTACTGTTGAGCAATTGATAGAGAAGTGCATAGTTATGATGATATCTAAGTCAATAATCATGAATATAGGCATCACATCCATGACAAGTAGACCGAAGTGATTCTGCATCTACTACCATTACTCCACACATCGACCGACTCCTGCTAGCATCTAGAGTATTAAGTTCAAGGGAACAGAGTAACACACTAAGCAAGATGACATTATGTAGAGGGATAAACTCAAGCAATATGATGTAAACCACATCTTTTTACCCTTAATGGCAACAATACAATACGTGCCTCGCTGCCCCTTCTGTCACTGGGAGAGGACACCGCAAGATTGAACACATCACAGAGCACCTCTCCCATTGCAAGATAGATCAATCTAGTTGGCCAAACCAAATTAATAAATAAGAGAGAAATTCAAAGCTATCAGATCATGCATATAAGAATCAAAGGAGACTCAAATAATATTCATAGATAATCTGATCATAAATCTACAATTCATCGGATCTCAACAAACACACCACAAAAGAAGACTACATTGGATAGAAGTCCAAGAACATCGAGGAGAACATGGTATTGAAGATCAAAGAGAGAGAACAAGCCATCTAGCTACTAGCTATGGACCCACAGGTCTGTGGTAAACTACTCACACATCATCGGTAGGGTAGAAAGGTTGATGTAGAGGCTCTCCTTGATCGAATCCCCCTCCGGTAGATCACCGGAAAAAGCCCCAAGATGGGATCTCACAGGAACAGAGACTTGCGGCGGCGGAAATGTATTTTGTGGTCGCTCCTGATGGTTGGGGAATATTTTGGAATTTATAGTGCAAAGATTAAGGTTGGGGGACTCCCGAGGGGCCCATAGGCCAGGGGGCGCGCCCTGAGGGCTTGTGGTATCCTCCGGACTCTTCTGGCCCTCTCTCCAAGTCACGTAGGAGTCTTTTGGTGCAAGAAAAATCATCGCAAAAGTTTTATTCTGTCTGGACTCCCTTTGATATTCCTTTCTGGAAAATCTAAAAACAAGGAGAAATAGCAACTAACACTAGGCACTAGGTTATTAGGTCAGTCCGAAAAAATGATGAAAATAGTATATTAATGCATATAGAACATCCAAAACAAATAATATAATACCATGGAACATTCATAATTTATAGATACATTGGAGACATATCAAGCATCCCCAAGCTTAATTCCTGCTTGTCCTCGAGTAGGTAAATGATAAAAATAGATTTTTCGCTATGAAATTCTACCTACCATTTTATCAATGCAATCTTCTTTATTGTGGAAAGAATATTCAGATCCATAAGATTCAAAAACAAAAGTTTAATAGTGACATAAAAACAATAATACTTCAAGCATACTAATAAAGCAATCATGTATTTTTAAAATAACATGGCCAACGAAACTACAAAATCATATAGTCTGGCTATGCTCCATCTTCATAACACAAAGTATTTCATCATGCACAACCCCAATGTTAGTCAAGTAATTGTTTCATACTTTTAGTGTTCTCAAACTTTTTCAACTTTCACGCAATACATGAGCGTGAGCCGTGGATATGGCATTATAGGTGGAATAAAATATGGCGGTTGTGGAGGAGAAAAAAAGAAGGAGAAAGTCTCACATCAACAAGGCAAATTAAATGGGCTATGGAGAAGCCCATCAATCGATATCGATGCAAGTGAGTAGGGATTGCTATGCAACGGATGCACTAGAGCTATAAGTGTATGAAAGCTCTAAAGGAAATTAAGTGGTTGTGCATCCAACTTGCATGCTCATGAAGACATAGGGCAATTTGAGGAAGCCCATCATTGGAATATACAAGCCAAGTGCTATAATGAAAAATTCCCACTAGTATATGAAAGTGACAAAATAGGAGACTCTCTATCATGAAGAACATGGTGTTACTTTGAAGCACAAGTGTGGAAAAGGGATAGTAACATTGTCCCTTCTCTCTTTTTCTCTCATTTTTTGTTTGGGCTTCTTTGGCATGTTTTCTTTATTTGGGCTTCTTTGGCCTCTTTTATTTTCTTTAAAGCCGGAGACTCATCCCAACTTGTGAAGGAATCATAGTTTCCATCATCATTTCCTCACATGGGACATTGCTCTAATAATGATGATCATCACACTTTTATTTACTTACAACTCAAGAAGTACATCTCAATGATAGAACAATGATATGAATCTATATGAATACCTCATGTATATGAGAACAATATGACGATGATGGTGTTTGTCATAATAAATGGAATAGTGGAAGTTGCATGGCAATATATCTCGGAATGACTTTGGAAATGCCATAATAGGTAGGCATGGTGGCTATTTTAAGGAAGGTATATGGTAGGTCTAATGCACAGGCAAAAGTTGTGTGGTACTAGAAAGGCTAGCAATGGTGGAAGGGTGAGAATGCGTATAATGCATGGACTCAAAATTAGTCATAAAGAACTCACATACTTATTGCAAAAGTTTATTAGCCATCAAAACAATGTACTACCCGTAGGCTCATAGGGGAGAGGTTGGTAGGAGTTAACCATCGCGTGCTCCCGACCTCCACACAAAGGATGACAATTAAAAAACAAATCATGCTCCGACTTCATCACATAACGGTTCACCATACGTGCATGCTGCGGGATCACAAACTTTAACACAAGTATTTCAACCAATCCACAATTACTCACTAGCATGACTCTAATATCACCATCTTTATATCTCAAAACAAATGCAAGGAATCAAACTACTCATATATTCAATGCCCTCTATATGAAAGTTTTTATTATATTCCTCTTGGATGCCCATCATATTACGACTAAATTCATAACCTAAGCAAATTACCATGTTGTTTAAGACTCTCAAAATAATATAAGTGAAGCACGAGAGTTCATCAATTTCTATAAAATAAAACCACCGCTATGCTCTAAAAATATATAAGTGAAGCACTAGAGCAAACTGCCTAGCTCAAAAGATATAAGTGAAGCACATGGAGTATTCCAATAAATTGACGATTAATGTGTGTCCCTCTCAAAAAGGTGTGTACAGAAAGGATGATTGTGGCAAACTAAAAAGCAAATAAAGCAAAGACTCATATCATACAAGACGCTCCAAGCAAAACACATATCATGTGGTGAATAAAAATATAGGCTCAAGTAACACTACTAGGGAAAAGCCTATACACAGAATCTTACCAGCAGCGCGCTTTAAAATCAGGCGCTGCTGCTAAGTAGCAGTAGTGCGCGCGGACAAAACTCGCTGCTGAAACAAGTTTATCAGTAGCGCGTACACTCAAAGACGAGCTACTGCTAAAATTCCCATGACGCCGCTATGAGGCTAGTTATAGCGGTAGCGCGTTAATACAAAGAGAGCTACTGCTACGGGTCGTAGCAGCAGCGCATTTACGCAATAACCGCTGGTGCTAAGTTCACTAGTCGCAATAACCCACAGATCCACACACTCACTCCATCTCCCCCCTCAACCCCCCGCGCCGTCGGTCCTCCCCCGTCGCCCCTCGTCCGATCTGTGCCGCCGTCACCTCATCCTCCTTGCTGGACTCGGTACCGGCCTCCTCCTCCGTCCTCCCTCCACTCGCCGCTAGTCGGCCCCTCCTCGCTCCGCCTTCCTCCTCCGCCCTCCCTCCACTCGCCGCCAGCTCCTCCTCGTTCCGCCTTCCTCCTCCGTCATACTCTGTACTCCCTCCTCGAGTCGCCCCTCCTTCTCCCTCCTCCCTGCTACATTTTGATTTAGTAGGCTAGTTTATATGCAACATTTTGATTTAGTTGATATGATTCAGTTGATTTAGTAGGCTAGTTGATTTAGAACATTTTCATTTAGTTGATTTAGTAGGCTAGTTGATTTAGTTGATTTAGTAGGCTAGTTGATTTAGTTGATTTAGAACATTGTGTCATTTAGTTGATTTAGTATACTAGTGGATTTAGTATGCTAGTTGATTTAGTATGCACCATTTTATTGTTATTTTTTCTGTACATGGATAGGTAGATGCTTTTGTTTTTTTGTAATAAGTTATTTTTTTGGCAAAATGTAGGTGCCAATTTAGATAAATTTGCCACTTGTTTTTTTAATCAATTATCTTAGGCAATAGGTGCCATCGAAATGCTTTGGTAGGTGGTACCTTATCATCTAATCGTTAATCCTTTGCGCATATTGCTTTAGGAAAATGGCGCCACCACCACCACCACCATGTCGATTGTGCAAGTCAAGGTGCGCCAGCAGCCTTGCAACTGGCAAGCTGTTCGGCATCCACTTCCAGCCGAGTTTTCGTCATGCGGCGGTAAGAAATTAGATGAAATGTAACAACTATTTTATTTTTAGTGTTGGCATTACTGCATTGTGTCATTTTGCTTTTCTTACACAGATCGTCCCATGCAATGTGAGGTTGAAATTCAACAAGCTAATAGGAGACACTATGAAATTTGAGGATCCTGGGGGCCGTACACTATGGAGGTCGAGAAAGGACGCAATATGTCACAGATTGGAGGAGATGGATGGGCCTGTTCCCTCGCCCGCATGCTTCTTGCTGGTGGTGAGTTGATCCGCTTCTCCTTCAGAGCAGAAAGACCCAAGCTGGCTGTCATTTATCTCAACCTGGTGGAAGATGATGAAGATGACGAAGATGATGAATATGACGAAGATGATGAAGATGACGAAGATGATGAAGATGATGCAGATGACGAAGATGATGAAGATAATGAGGACCCACTTCATGAAGCCATCGTAGCTCAAAGAATGAGGCTGAGCGAGGACGAGGTGTGTAACCTATGGGACATAATTCCGCCACATGATGACTTTGTCGGGGTGCCATTCGTGACCCGCCTGACAAGTACCATGGTTGATCGGCATGAAATGGTATGTTATACGTACTGACTAAAGTAATTTGATGATATATATATGCTTTATTGTTATACTTACAAATGCAAATTATCGGATGATATGCTTAGTGAATCCGATGAAACGCTTAGTGTAGAGTCCAATGATATGCTTAGTAGAATTCATGATTAATTAGTACAAATGCGTAGTACTATGTCTTTTGATAGTGTAGAAATCTAGACTTAATAGAAATATATTTGCAAGAGTATGTCTGAGGCTATTTATTAATTGATATGTTTTTCTTATTCAGAAATTGCCAAAGAACGTATCTGTGAGTTGTGGTATCGAGCCTGATGAAGAAGGCTCAGCTGGACTACGCCTTACCCCAAGGGGCTCCGTCACCACCTGTGCTTATCGCATGGACACAGACGGTCGCTCACACTTAAACTCAATTGGGTGGAAGAGATTCCTCGTTGGCAAGAATCTTCGTGTTGGACATGCCATGCTAATTACCATCAGGAACACCCACCGCCCAGGCTTGAGGATGATGATCGTCGTCGATATCATCTAGAACTACATATGTGTGGCCATATCATCTAGAACTACATATGATGATCGTTGTCGATATCATGTAGAACTACATATGAGGATCGTCGTCGATATCATCTAGAACTAAATATGATGATCGTAGTCGATGCCACCTTGTACTGCTTGAGGATGCATGTTGAGTATATATGAAATTGTAATCTAGTACTTCCTCGGTTCCAAATTACTCGTCGTGGTTTTAGTTCAACTTTGAACTAAAACCACGACGGGTAATTTGGAACCGAGGGAGTACTACCTAGTACCTATAATGCTTTATGAAATTGATATCTAGTAGAACTAGTATCTGAAAATTGCAGTTTACTGAAGCCGGAATGGGAAAATGGTGGAAGATATAACAGTAGCGCGGGAGCAGGAAATCGCTACAGCTAACTAATAGTAGCACGTTCGGTAAATGCGCTGCTGATATAGTCAATAGTAGTAGCACGGGTACAGGAAGTGCTACTACTAACGGTTAGCTGTAGCGCCTTATTCGTAGCGCAGGTGCCCGCACTGCTGATAGCCTCAAAACCCGCGCTACTACTAGGGTTTTCCCTAGTAGTGTAAATTTACCGATGCGTTGAAGAGGAAAGAGGGGATGCCATCTATGGCATCCCCAAGCTTAGATGCTTGGTTGTCCTTAAATATTACCTTGGGGTGCCTTGGGCATCCCCAAGCTTCGGCTCTTGCCACTCCCTATTCCATTGTCCATCAAATCTTTACCCAAAACTTGAAAACTTCACAACACAAAACTCAACAGAAAACTCGTAAGCTCCGTTAGTATAAGAAAATCAAATCTCCACTTAGGTTCTCTTGTGAATTCATTCATTCTAAATTTATAATGGTGTTTTACCTACTGTTTCCAACCTCTCCATGGTTCATACCCCCCGATACTACCCATAGATTCATCAAAATAAGCAAAGGACACAAAATAAACATAATCTGTCTAAAACAGAAAACTTTGTAGCAATCAGGAAACTTCGTATACTCCTGTAACTCCAAAATTTCTGAAAAATTATGACAGTCAATTTGTATACCAATATTGTGTAAAACATTCAGATCAATAGCACACTTCTGTGATTTATTAAAATTCTGGCAACAAGCGCAAAATTTTCTGTTTTTCAGCAAAATCAAATCAACTACCACCATGGATCATCCGAAAGGTTTTAGTTGGCTCAAACACTAATTTAAAACATAAATACATATTTAATACATAATTAAGAATGTGTATACTCATAAAAACAGAAAATAAAATTATTTGGTTGTCTCCCAACAAGCGCTTTTCTTTAAAGCCTTTTAGCTAGGCATTGAGATTTCTATGATGCTCACGTGAAAGATAATAATTGAAACACAAAGAGATCATCATGAAGCATGTGAAAAACACATCTAAGTCTAACATACTTCCTATGCATAGGAAATTTATAGGCAAACAAATTATACAGACAAGAAATATCTAGCATATGCAAAGGAGAAGAATCAAACATTAACAATCTCAGCATGAAGAGAGGTAATTTAGTAACATGGAAATTTCTACAACCATATTTCCCTCTCTCGTAATAATTACATGTGGGATCATATTCAAATTAAACAATATAGCTATCACGTAACATATTCTCTACATTATCCACATGCATCCAAAGTTCACACTCTTCCAAAATAGTGGGATTATCATTAAATAAAGTCATGACCTCTCCAAGCCCACTTTTATCAAAAAATTTATAAGATTGATCATTATCCAAAGTAGTGGGCTCATTATTACCTAGAGTTGACACTCTTCCAAACCCACTTTCAATATTACCGCAAACATATTCATCATGAGGCTTAAATAAATTTTCAAGATCATAGGAAGAATCACCCCAATCATTATCATTGCAATAAGTAGTGGACATATCAAATTTAGCATCCCAAGATTAGGGTTTTCCATATTATTAGCACAATTGATGTTAATAGAAGTTATAATAACATCATTGCAATCATGCTTTTCGTTCAAGGAGCTATGGTGAATCACTTCATAAATTTCTTGTTTTAACACTTCATCACAAATTTTAGATTCATGAATTTCAAGCAAAACTTCATAAAGATAATATAGTGCACTCAACTCACTAGCAATTGGTTCATCATAATTGGATCTTTTGAAAATATTAGCAAGTGGATGAGGATCCATATCAATAGATTTTTAGCAAGCAAAGATGCAAGCAAATAGAAGGCACATGGTAACACAAGCAAAGATAGCAAACAAGCAAAAAAGGCAAATACAGAGAAGGCAAATAAAAAGGCAAACATTTTTGTGTTTTTTTGAAAATGTTTTAGAAGTGGGGTGAGGAAAACGAGAGGCAAATAGAAAATAATGTAATGCAAGAGATGAGTGTTTATGATAGGTACTTGGTAGCCTTGATGTAGAAACTCCTTAGCAACGACGCCAAATTTTTTTCCTGCTACTTCTTGAGCTTGCATTGGTTTTTCCCTTGAAGAGGAAAGGGTGATGCAGCAAACTCGAGATAAGTATTTCCCTCAGTTGAGAACAAAGGTATCTGTCCAGTAGGAGGTACAAGCAAGTCTCCAATATATGCACCTGCACAAACAATCAAACACTTGCACCCAACGCGATAAAGGGGTTGTCAATCTCTCCACGGTCACTTGCAAGGATTAGATCTGATAGAGATAGACATAAAAGAAATAAAAGTAAATAAAACTCAACGAGGTATTGTTGGAGTTTAGGTTTTATAGATCTGAAAATATATGATGGAAAACAGACCCAGGGGCCATAGGTTTCACTAGAGGTTTCTCTCTTGAATAAAGCATACGGTGGGTATACAAATTACTATTGAGCAATTGATTGAAAAGTGCATAGTTATGGCGATATCTAAAGAAATGATCATAGATATAAGCATCATGTCTGTGACAAGTAGACCGAAACGATTGTGCATCTACTACTATTACTCCACACATCGACCGACTCCTGCCTGCATCTAGAGTATTAAGTTCAAGAGAACAGAGTAACACATTAAGTAAGATGACAAGATGTAGAGGGATAAACTCAAGCAATGTGATATAAACCCCATCTTTTTACCCTTAATGGCAACAATACAATACCCGCCTCGCTGCCCCTTCTATCACTGGGAGAGGACACCGCAAGATTGAGCCCATCACAAAGCACCTCTCCCATTGC
The DNA here is from genome assembly GCF_018294505.1 of Triticum aestivum. Classification (NCBI taxonomy): domain Eukaryota; kingdom Viridiplantae; phylum Streptophyta; class Magnoliopsida; order Poales; family Poaceae; genus Triticum; species Triticum aestivum. The sequence goes on from NC_057801.1 coordinate 544,337,808, forward strand.
AAGATAGATCAATCTAGTTGGCCAAACCAAATTAATAAATCGGAGAGAAATGCAAAGCTATCAAATCATGCATATAAGAATTCAGAGGAGAGTCAAATAATATTCATAGATAATCTGATCATAAATCCCCAATCCATGGGATCTCAACAAACACACCGCAAAAGAAGATTACATCGGATAGAACTCCAAGAACATCGAGGAGAACATGGTATTGGAGATCAAAGAGAGAGAAGAAGCCATGTAGCTACTAGCTATGGACCCGTAGGTCTGTGTTAAACTACTCACACATCATCGGTAGGGCAGGAAGGTTGATGTAGAGGCCCTCCGTGATCGAATCCCCCTCTAGCTAATCATCGGAAAAGGCCCCAATATGGGATCTCACGGGAACAGAGACTTGCGGTGGCAGAAAATTATTTTTCTGGATGCTTCTGATGTTTGGGGAATATTTTGGAATCCATAGTGCAAAGATTAGGGTTGGGGGACTCCCTACCGTCCCACGCGCCAGGGGGCGCCCCCTTAGTGCGCGCCTTGAGGGCTTGTGGTCTCCTCGGGACTCTTCTGGCCCTCTCTCCAAGTCACGTAGGTGTCTTCTGGTCCAAGAAAAATCATCGTGAAAGTTTTATTTTATTTGGACTCCGTTTGATATTCCTTTCCGAAAAAGTCAAAAGCAATGAAAAAACAGCAACTAGCACTAGGCACTAGGTTAATAGGTTTGTCCCAAAAATTGATATAAAATAGTATATTAATGCATATAAAACATCCAAAACTGATAATAGCATGGAACAATAAAAAATTATAGATATGTTGGACACGTAACGAGCATCCCCAAGCTTAATTTCTGCTCGTCCTCGAGTAGGTAACTGATTAAACAGAATTTTTGATGTGAAATGCTACCTAACATATTTGTCAATGCAATCTTCTTTATTGTGGCAAGAATATTCAGATCCATAATATTCGAAACAAAAGTTTAATATTGACATAAAAATAATTATACTTCAAGCATAATAATAAAGCAATCATGTCTTGTCAAAATAACATGGCCAAAGAAAATTATCCCTACAAAATCATATAGTCTGGCTATACTCCATCTTCATCACACAAAGTATTTCATCATGCACAACCCCGATGTTAGTCAAGCAATTGTTTCATACTTTTAGTGTTTTGAAACTTTTTCAACTTTCACGCAATACATGAGTTGGGAGAAGTAGATACGGTGGAGACGTATCTACTTCCCCAAGATTAACCCATTGCTTGTCCTCAAGCAATTCAGTTGACAAACTGAAACTGATAAAGAAAAACTTTTACAAACTCTGTTTGATCTCGATTTCGCAAATATGTATAGCCAGCATTCAGGTTTTCAGCAAAGATTATGAACTAACCATATTCACAATAACATTTAGGTCTCATGTTTACTCATATCAATGGCATAATCAACTAGCGATCAATAATAATAAATCTCGGATGACAACACTTTTTCGAAACAATCATGATATGATATAACAAAATGGTATCTCGCTAGCCCTTTCTGAGACCGCAAAACATAAATGTAGAGCACCCCTAAAGATCAAGGACTGACTAGACATTTTAATTCATGGTAAAAGAGATCCAGTCATACTCAACATTAATTAATAACAATGCATACAAATGATAGTGGTGCTCTCTAACTGGTGCTTTTTTATAAGAGGATGACGACTCAGCAATAAAATTAAATAGATAGGCCCTTTGTAGAGGGAAGCAGGGATTTGCAGAGGTGCTAGAGCTCGAGCTTTTGAAACAGAGGTAAATAATATTTTGAGCAGTATGCTTTCATTGCCAACATAACAACGAAGAGATCTCAGTATCTTCCATACTAGATACATTATAGGTCGTTCCCAAACAAAATAGTAAAGTTTTTACTCCCCCACCAGCAACAAGCACACTACCAGGATGGTCTAAAACAATGGGTATCGTCCAACTAACAACAATCCTGGGGGAGTTTTGTTTGAAGTTATATTTTGATTTGATTTGAGCATGGAACTGGGCATCCCAATTACCAGCCATTTTCTCGTGAATGATGAGCTAAGTCCACTCATTGTGAGAATAACCCACCTCACATAGAAGATACTAACAACCCTAGTCGCTACATGAGTGATTCGGGCATACAAAATAGATTATCATTTGAAGGTTTAGAGTTTGGCACATGCAAATTTACTTGGAACGACAGGTTAATACCACATATAGGTAGGTATGGTCGACTCATATGGAACAACTTCGGATTTATGGAAGAGGATGCACAAGCAGTATTCCCGCTTAGTACAAGTGAAGCCTAGCAAGAGATCAAGAGCGACCAACTAGAGAGCAACAACGGTCATAAATGTGCATTGAGATTAACCAACAATGAGTGCATGCATGAGTAGGATATAAATCACCATGAACATAAATATCGTGGAGGCTATGTTGATTTTGTTTCAAGTACATGCGTGAACATGTGCCAAGCACTATTAGGAAAAGGGCTATAGATGGGATGGACACTAATGGCGCACTGTACATGTGGTGCGCCATTACTAAATACAAATGGCGCACCATGTGTTGGTGCGCCATTAGTGTGCAAATACTAATGGCGCACCACATCCTACTAATGGCGCACCGTAGGATGGTACGCCATTACTAGTTGGTGCGCCATTACTAGTTGAACTAGTAATGGCGCACCATCCTATGGTGCGCCATTAGTAATTTGGCCCAAACATTCCCCCGAATGCACCCCCCCCTGTGGACCGCGTTTTCAGTTTCAAAAAAAATGATAGAAATGTCAAAAAAATAAAAGAAAATAAGATTCCCATGTGATATGTGGTCTAGTTGTTAGCAAAATTTACAAACATGAATTTTCGACTTTTTTGCAAAATCTCTCGAGAATTTGTAAAATGGGCATAACTTTTGCATACGAACTCGGATGAAAAAGTTTTTTATATGAAAAATCATCTACTCGAAAAGTTACATCCGAATTTAACGGGGGGAACCCCGTTAAACATTTTCAAAATCCTCAAAACCTAACAGAAAAAAAGATACGGGGCTTTTAAGATCTGGAGAGGCAAAAAAATGCAAAAAAATTCAAACTTACTAATGGCGCACCTGCCCATGGTGCGCCGTTACTATCTTCCCGCCTTGAAAATTCAAAATAAATCAAAAAAATATAAAAAAAGTTACTAATGGCGCACCTGCCCATGGTGCGCCATTAGTATCTTCTCGCCTTCAAAATTCAAAATAAATAAAAAAATAAAAAAAGTTACTAATGGCGCACCTACCCATGGTGCGCCATTAATATCTTCCCGCCTTCAAAATTCAAAATAAATCAAAAAAATAAAAATAAAATAGTAATGGCGCACCTGCCCACGGTGCGCCATTACTATGCCGTATATATGGCTGGGCGTGTCCTCTCCTCCTTACCTCTTCATTCTTCTCCTCCACTCCACCTCTCCTCCACTCCACCTCTCCTCCACTCCACCTCTCCTCCACTCCACCTCTCCTCCACTCCTCCACTCCATCTTCCCTTCTCTCCTCCACCATACTACCCTCCT